>NC_052120.1:5372509-5400871 GCF_012273895.1 Zerene cesonia | reverse complement strand
AACCCCGACTTATCGATTTTGAAGTCCGAGGTTCTCACCACTGAGCACCACTGCTCAATAAAATAATAATGTATTTGATTTAAGCTTACAAAGATTATCATACAGGTTGGAAAACGTTGATAATTATTGTACATTTCAAGTAAATTAATACCTATTCCTACGTAAGCAGGAATCCAAGATTAACAATTGCTCTAAGCCAGGAACGAGAAAATTAACTTTTAAATGTAAATTTTACGGGGAAGTCATAACGTGAAAGCTGCTGCGGTTAGACCTGATTTATAGCTGTTGGAATTGAAAGTGTTAAAGGAGTTGCAATCTGAAAAAAGTTTTAATAGGTGTGTCTTTAAAGAAATATAAATCAGAAGTCTAAAATGACTTTAACTTCGCAAAGTTGTTCAACATTTAGGATCATCTACCGGAGTGTCTATTTAATGACGACAATTTATTTAACTAATCAAGGCGGCATTCATTTTCCCCAGCTAAGGCATATAATCGTTGAATTTGTTAGCTCTTTACTGAGTTGAGAAAGATATCATAAAATTTCATTATCGTGTCTAAATTATGGTCCTTTGCTCTGCATGTTTATTTAAAATTCTAAATAAAACAATTTAACAAATTTTGCTCAAAGATAAATAAAGCAAGAGTATGATTGGAATAAATTGATTAGATGAAGAACGAAGAAATATATTGACGGGACCTAGACAGCTATATAAAAAAAACAGAAATGGATAAGATTGGCTGGCGTTTGATGATTACGAGAGTATTATACATTTAGAATTTAATGTTTTTATAACGGATTTTAAACGCGATTTTTTCATAATATTATTTAACTCGACTCTTTACAGCGCGTGGTCACGGAGTGACTAAGAAGTAATATCTTGAAGGTTCAAAGATCGCAGTTGGTATTTTGAGTATTTTTCCGGATGTTGGCAGTATCGGCTTGAAATGTCAAACATGTAACATTTTAGTCCCCCCGTGACCACCCTCGCTGGACACGGGATAAATAATAAAATGAGTAAATCGCCTTTAAAATCCTTTAAAAAGACTTTGATTTATAAAAGGGTATTATTTTGGATCCTCTACAAGACTGTTAAAACGAATAAATTTTTAGAAGTTAAGTAATAATATGCATTAACAACCGTAGTATAAAATAACGTAGAAAGGTGTTTTCTGCTCTTTTTTGTTATTTGAGATGTTGTCAAAAATTGTTGGCACTTTTTGACACATCTTATAAAACAAATGAAATAAGCTTCAACGCATATAAATACACCTATTTGTCTATTTATAAACACTTTATTGCACAATGCACAGATACTCATATAAACCATGTTAAAGGAATACAAAACACTTGTTAAAGGAAACCTTTTTCTAACAAATAAAACACGTAAATAACACTGCTTATAAAGCGCTATGATTAAGGAAAATTAGCATTCAAACGTAAATTGAATATTTATTTTCCTCTTCACCGAAAATATAAAAGTAAATATTTGATTTTGTCTCATTATTTAAACGTGGTACAATTAGATGCGTTGATTACGTTTTTTGTATCTATATTTAAACCCTTTTTTTAGATTAAATTTGGACATTACAAATGGGAAGAGGGACTTTGCTGGAAAAGTGAAACATCTATTTAACCGCTATGCTATATTGCTATGTAAGTTTGTAGTATGAACGGCATCAAGTAGGGGCTAGATCAAGCAGAAGTGTCGTTAAGTGCTAGGTCGTACCGTCTCTGACAATTACCGCTATGAGCCCATAATGACCCAAAGAGACCCTTATTAAAACTTACTCCGAGTTAAACCAAAGTTTAGAGTAACTATGCATATTAATTGTTACTTCGATGCTGTAATTTGTGATCGTAATGGCTTTTGTCATTTGTGTTTACGAATAATCGCGCGTAAATATTTTGATCACGATCCTTTCGTAACTAGTTAATCACCGTACCTGAGTAATTGTATTAGTATTTCGCTCTGCCTTTTACAGAACGTAAATGTTATTAGAATTAAAAGGCATTTTTACATGATACACAATTTAATTACACTTATAGCTAATAACAAAATACTCACTCGACAGTATAATACATATACATAGTTGGTATACCTAAATTTTTATACAGGTAAGCTTTATGCTATGCTTATACTGACATGAATTTATCTTGGGAGAAGCGTCACAAGATATTTATTCCATAAACGTAAACAACTATAGCTTAATAGAGAGTCATTCCGTCAATGACGCGTTTAGTGACGCCACCAAGTTAAGCTGATTAAAACGGTTCCACTAGCAAGGGAAACTAAAGCAATAATGGCTTTGGGAAAAGCCACGATAATATAACAAAGCTGGTAGCAAAGGGAAAAGCACTGTAAAAATACTATATCACCCGAATAATGAATGATCTCAAGGAATTTCTAATAAATTTATTTCAGTCTAAAGGTTGTCTATTGTATATAATATATCTTATTTAAATACTCATAGAATAATAGTCCTGAAAATGGGAAAACAAAAAAGTGTTCATTATTCATTATACTTTTTATTATACTCCAAATTTTCAATTAACAAAAGCACCTGGAAAAAAATACTATAACGTTTATAACACAGATGCTAAAAATAGAGTAAATGTTCCCATTTTAGTCTGTAATAACGATGAACCAAAGGGAATAAATAAACATAAAACATGTGCTCAAATGCAAACTTTACGTAACAATCTATTGTTATGTTTTCATCTTGATATAAAGGTTGATAAAAAAGCATTTCATTGTTTATGAAACAAACTGTTTTTTATATGATAACATTCATTAAAAGCTATAGTTTAATGATGACATGTTAAAAATCTACGAAAATACTACGGATACCTACATAAATCTGTATTCACTTTCAGTGTCTATTCACACACATTTTCAGTTAATCTTAGAAGCATTCTAGAAAGGATCCGTTAATTTTATTAAAAAATCATTAGGAAAGCTGTTAAAACATTTTCGGCGCAGAAAAGCGCTGTTGAAAAGAAATAAAAGCAGTACAAGTTAGAAGTTGACCATTTTCCGAACTTGCGAGGGCCGCAGTTGAGTTTTATTGAATCCAGTGCTTATTATTGTCCCAGTTTAACGCCGCCTCTATTCGACACTCGCTGTTGGCTGGATTAAGTTTATTCGAGTGCCACAGCTACTTCGCTACAAAATTTTCGCTTCGTTGACAGAACGAAAATAAAAAAAAAATCACTGCAAAATTGCTGTGTGCACGTGCAGAATTGTGCCGCTATTACTTTATAACCTCAAAAAGAAATTGAATTTCAATTCAAGTAATTTTGATGTCTTAAATGTTGTTGAGTAATTTTTCGTAATACATAATTTATAATATGAGCCGATATCCTGTAACTGTCCTGTCCTATCAATTTATCATATCTTAAATCAAAAAGAGTGTAAAAAAATATTACAATATTTTGGACTTGTGGATCTCACGATTTCGTGGGCTTATATATTTACAATATTTTCCACCGTAAACATTCTATTTTTAAGAGCACGGCAGGACGCTGGATTCTTATACCACCAGCACGTTTATGGTTATAATTAATTTTGATGCAAACAAACAAGTCTTTACAGTATCAACTAGTAGTATTTTATAAAGCTAGAAATATCTAATACCATGTTTAATTCACTTGCAATGTATACAATTTTAGCTAAATTCATCGTTAAGAAATGTTGTATACACCTTGTGTGCTAATTAAAAGGTGAATTGGCTGTTATAACTCTAATTTCTTTCCAAATAAACATTAATGTTGCACACGAAACGTGTTAAACTAGGCAATTTTAAACAACAGCAAAACAAAACTTACAACGAAAGCAGTTCAGGTATTAAGCAAAGTTATAACTGTGTCAGAATTATAACGTACCTTGGCCACAACTTGAGTATGTGGTTTAGTAAATGGCTAAGTATAAACATACTTCAGTAAAGTAAGTCATAGTTAAGTTAAGCCTCTGTATGTCAGTGGGATTTGTGGTGTAATAAACTAAAATCTTTCCAAGGATTTTCTAAGGCCAAGCTATTATTATATAACTTTCCATATTTCATATTACCTTTGAACGCATTTTTATTGAGTCTACAAATTAAAACACAAAAACAAATTATACTTTCATTTACAACCCAAAAATATAAGAGAGCCAAACAAACATTTTAGAAATTTAGCAGTATGTGATATTTAACACGATTATATTTTTATATCTTGGATATAAGATTAAAATCTTTACAAGTTATTAAAATTTTATATTTTGATATTAGTTATTTATAGTTAATGTCATAACACTGTTTGTATTTAGTGTAAATTATAAATCTTTAAAATATCGAACTGTCCTAATAGCAATCGGCCAGTGTTCTCTATTCTTTTATTATTCATACTTACAAAAATGTAGGATTCGATATTGAAATGGATAATACCTATATTGATGGCTCTCCTTAAATCACTGAAAAGTTCAGATAGAATTAGCAGCTGACGGTGAGAAATGGCACGAGGTAACAAATGTGCAAAATCAAAACTTTGAAAAGATTGAATGCCGCATTTGCTACCAAAAATACGTCCCAGTTAACGCTAAAATTTACCAAAGTGCCTTTTTAAAAGTTATAATTTCTCTGTAAGATTATTTATTGCTAGTTAAGAAACTTTTAAAGAATGTCGACTCTCGTAAAGGAACAGAATAGTGAAAAGAATTACCTGAGTTCCTTTACAACAAAAGTACCTGGCTACTTATGAATCCCTAATTCTCACAATATAATTAAAAATATTTAAAGAATATAATACACCGCTTGTATACATAATGCACACTACATATTTCATTGATATTGTTATTGTTATTATTTGTTAGTTAGATAAATACGATTTATCGAAAAACCAATTCCTAATTCCAATGCGTATGAAATAGGTGCAATAATTTTTTGGGGATTATTAGGCGGGAATATTCCATTTCAGCTTCTATTATCTTTCGCGGCGCTGGTTTAATGGAAGCTCCTTATATCAGCGGAAGCACTCAATTATGTTATAATCAAGGCGGGCACCGGCGTCCGGCTCGAGGCCGATGGCGGGCACTTCCCGCGACCCCGCGGGGAAGTAACCGACTTAAATGTCACGTTTTAATGTACGCTACGTTCATTACTAAAACACGACTGCCGCTGCGTACCAACTCTTATTGTATTTTGACAAAAAACTTTCAGCGCTCTAAATAGAGACGCTTTAAGCACAATAAACATACAACGCTTTCGAACACGTTATAGCCCGCAGAAATTGTAAAGTGAGCCCTGGAATCACAAAAATTAATTTATTCTCCTTATTCTACACGGTCCGTTAAATATTGTACTAAATTTGCTTACGCAGTGGGCGTATGTGAGAGCTGTTTCTAAAACGTTATGTGAACATTTTGTTTGTTCTTGAATAATTAAGTCAATAGATTATATTAAAGCAATAGTGATTATTATGTATAAACTTTTATAATTTCTCATTTCTTAAAGCCACATAATATTACACGATCATTATCATATACAAAAATAAATAGGTACTTAATTAAAAAGTATAAACACACTAACTATAACAGACATTCTAAACTAACGTCAAAGCTGACCGTAACCGTTATCATGGCATATTTTGTTCTACTCTTGACAGAGGCTTTACCCTTGCTTTACCCCATGATTTATCATTAAAATAATTTAGCCATATAAGTAATAGGCGTACCAACGGAATAAAAAATATACGCACTGTAAATTTCTGTACAAGTTCAAGTAGTTTGACTTACGAAATTGTATCTACAATTATACATATAAAAATTTATTTATTGGATGAGTATGTTGATTATAGTTATAATTATATTTATATTACAGGACAATTTCGTTGAAATAAGTTAAACTTTCCGCATTTTAAATGTCTTTCTTTTTACCATCCTATTAAGTAAGACTTTTAAGAAGTTCCTGAATATTCTAATGATGACCCTGCAACAAATTAAACGGGGACCTATAGTACCCGAGATTTCCCAAAGTGTAATTTAACCGCAAGGATGATTATAATTTTGTCATGTGAAAGGATAGCAACTCAATGGCCGACGTAAACCTTTATATTATTATACCTTTTTTTTTTTTTTTTTTTTTTTTTTATGTCATCGTCGACAATGGAGCTGGTGGGTCGCCTGATGGTAAGCGCTACCACCGCCCATGAACATTTGGAGAGGCGTAAGGTCCAATGCAGATCTTACGCCTCTACAAATGGATTGCCGACTGCAAGTTGGAACGGGATTAGGAAAGGCTTGAAGAGAGGAATAAAGGAAAGGACTGGGAAGGGTAAGGAAGAGGATATGGGCCTCCGGCTCCCCCACTCACCGAACGAAACACAGTGGCATGCCACTATTTCACGCCGGTTTTCTGTGGGGGTGTGGTACTTCCCCGGTGCGAGCTGGCCCAATTCGTGCCAAAGCGTGCTCGACTACCACATACAAATACACCTTTACGCACATATATACCCGCTTTATAATGACTTTCTCAACCACATCACATCCCTGGTTATTTTTGAATTCAGCCTATTCAAGAAAATATAAATAATTGTTGAACGAAATTTTGTAATGAAAAAAATGGGGCAAATCAATTTCATGAAAATTTATGATTAGTATTCGATTAATTGATAAGTTGACCAATAATTATTATTAAGAATATTAATATAGAAGAAAGTATTATAGAAGAAAGTATATTAATTCAATATAATTTTTCACAACGTTTTTTACATATTTTATTTATATACGTAGATTAATTCTCCTATGTTCCTGGCTTGGGCAAGATAATTAGAATCTAAAAGGGAATATACATCTAGAAATTAATTGGACATAAACTTAGAAATTTTTTTATTGCGGGAGTCGAGCACGCTTCGGCACGAATTGGGCCAGCTCGCACCGGGGAAGTACCACACCCCCACAGAAAACCGGCGTGAAATAATAGCTTGCTATTATGTTTGGTACGGTGAGTGGGGGAGCCGGAGGCCCATATCCTTTAAATTAAAAAAAAAGATAAGACAATCTCTTCTAATTTCATTCAAAATTATTTTCGAAATACTTTTCTTTCTCTTGTGTTTATTTTAATATTTTGTTATTGTTTATTTGTCACCTATTTCCTCTTACTACATAAGAAAACAGTGCAATTTATATCTTCTAATGCCGGTCACTCACATTCGCGCACGAATACCCATACTCATAAGTGTAAGACGGCATTTGCAAATAAGTATTATTTCATACATGAGGCTTTCGATAACATCACCCAGTTGAGGCATTACAAAAATATACACACACCAAGTAATATATATAATTTTCCGCGATTTCGACCAGACCAGGATTTCCTCCGACAACAGGAAAGCAAGTAAAACATTCGATTATTGCACAAATATTTGCACGCACGTGGAAATACTATAAGAAATTGAAGATAATTAAAAAGGCTGATATAATTGTTTACCGACAACAAGCTGGCAAAATCTCGCTGGAAAGGTTCCAGCGGGGAGACAAATTGTTGGTTTATTAACTACTAAAGGACCGCTTTCGTAAATCCTATGCGATTTTAAATTGCTCACATTTTGTTATTGCGCTGTGTAGTAGGATAGATATTGGGTGCATTTGCATAATTTATGAATGAAAAGTAATGCATAAAAAATTAATGTTATTGTACGATTAAGCTAAAATACGATTTCAATATGAAACATTTACACTACTTTACCATTATTTATTCAATAATATTTTTAAATCCCAGCTCTATTTGTTGTTTTAACTAGCTTGCTCAAGAAAGTAACTTCTAAGAAGAATCTTTGAATCGTAAAAAAATATTTTTTAACATGTCAGCGGTATAACAGTGGTATAGCAATCATCTTTGGTATTGTACAACAACTATAGCTTCGGTGGCAGTACATACAACAATATCAAGTTTCAATAGTTTTTCCCCTAGACCCCTTTGTCTCGCCTGCGCTCCATCCGCTCACAACGCCATAGTCCGAAATTGGCAATGTAAGATAACCTAAGTTTTATAATTAAATTGATAAGGCAGAAAATACAATGGTGAATATAGCACCTGCAATCAGCAAACCGTAAGGGGATGCCCTTAACTACTGCAAGTATGGTAATGGTAGATAAACCATTTACATAAGAGGTTTAGAATTTCAAAGCATGTACCTGGTTTGTACTGATATCCAATGGCCAGCGCTGCCCGTTGTCGACTAGTAGGTATTGTGGAATGATTAATTGTTCTGTAAATTGAATTCACCGTGATAAATGAAATATCCGCACAATAGGTAATAAATTACACCGACCCGCTTGGGCACAAGATGAAACGGTCTAAAAGTAGGTATGGCGGATCATGGATGTAGCCGGATAATGGTTATAAACACAACACGCGCTCTACCTGCCCTCACGTATTGTTGCCGAGATTTTAATTCTCCCGCCACGCGTCAACATTCATCACGGCTACACAACGTTACAGGTTCTGTTATTGTGTTCAGTCCGAGGAAGTTCAAATCTATAAACACTTTTCCAAATTTGTTTCAATCAATTTGTGGGATCTTTTTATTGATTAATGTCACACCTGTATCATTAATAAAAATATGGAAATCGTAAGACGGTAGATACATAAATAAAGTTTATAATCATCATTATAAACTTCATTAATTTTAATAATCATACTTTTTGTTACCACCTTCTTTTATGACAAATATAGATAGCATTATAAACACGTATCAAATTTATCCGCATTTATTCTTATAAATTCTCTGATTCTTATCAGGAGAAAAATTGTACCTTAAGAAGCTTTGAAGTTCAATTTCTTCGAATGAGCTCAATTTCATATGGTTTATAAAAATTATGATAATATAAAAATATTGACGGAACATAATAACATCGTGTAGAAAGGCACTCGGGGCGTACATTTATTGAACAAAGCGGGGAGAAAAACGACGGCAACAAGCGGCGCCGGCTGTATCAAATTGCCAACACTTCTCGTGAGCCGGAGGCGTTCACTGGAGTTTACTACACTTCATTATTTGTTGCGATACATCTATCTAGACTCTCTAAGTCGGCGACACTAGCCCACCGAACTTAAGCCCGTAAACAACGTTAAAGTTCGCCAACGCGTCTTTGAAAGGACATCGATTTTAAATCCCGCTTAGGAGTTTAATAAAAGCACAACTTAGATAAATCTAATGGTACTGTGCGCGGATTCGTTGATATTTGTCATTTTCTCGTCATATCTACAAAAAATGTCATAAAAATTGTAAAGAAAGAAAATGAAATAACACGCAAAATCGTGCTAAATCACTTTCACGGAAAGAACAAAAGAATTAGGGAGGAGTTTCTGAAAAAGATGTTCAACTTTTCGCCCCTATTAATCAAATGTATTGAAGGGTTTGAACGCCCTTATTGATATCTCCTGACGCAAAATTTATTATAAGCTCCAAGACTGGCAACAGGGCTGCCAAACGAATGAAACTTTTTAAAATTCCAACTCAACTCGCTAAAGTAATTAGAATTTTTCCAGCGCCCCATTGTGCTACGAACTCTGCTCACGCAAACTTTTAATGCGACTTAAATTCAAATGCTATTTTACAGTTTCTCTTTGAAGAGTTGATTTAATGAAATATTGATTACAGGGACAGGAGCACTAAGAGTATTACCATTATATCTTAGGAGTTTAGAGGAGAAAATTAATTTTTAAATATAAACATAACGCACTGAAATGTATATGTTAAAACATAAGTAGAATGCTTGCAATACACTGAACGCAGATATATTATCCAAATATACGTAATATTTATAAGCTATAACATATTATATTTATTAACTTTATGTATTAGTATCGTCCGAAGGTGGAAATTCGACCTTTTCATTCTAATGACTTTCACCTGCGTTCCACGGCTCGTATCGTAATAAAATATACATTTTCTACATTATAATAAACGTAACAACATTGAATAACGAAAACAACATACATACATATATACAGACAGATACATTTTGTGTCTTCCCGGTATAGGAGGTGACTATAAAAAAGGTATGTTAAGACGTCTCATTACGTATAATCAAATATTTGATTTGAATTGATCGTGTCCCATATTCTGGCTTATGGCAAAAACTAAATTTCATTGTTCTTTTAAAAATCATTTTAAGCTATAAGTCTTTGATCATATCGAAATAATTAGCATATAAACAGCTTTACACTCGGACACCTCATGTTAAATCCACACCACAACCACAAATAGCAATTACGCTGTACATTAACATAATTACAAAAATGAAGTTCAGCTGACGTTGTTGCGGGGCGTCGGTGCTCTTTGATGTGGTTTGATTGCGTCGGAAATGGTCCATCGGTCGAAACAAAGATTAAAGCCCGTTATAGATTAATACTCTGTGCAAAAAGTTGAGGTATCGGCGAAATAATCCCTTTTTGGCACACGCATAATTGTTAAGTCTAGCCGTTAATTTTTCTCTTCTTTTTTGATTTATTGTATGCTTCTGTTTTCTGTTATAATCTGTTGTGTGTGTGTTTATCTATGTCAATATAAAGGTTTTTCTTTCTTCTTTCTTCTTTCTTTTTTTTCTTTCTTCTTTCCTCTTTCTTCTTTCTTCTTTTGAGGACCATTGAAAATCAGCTATGTTCCAAGTAAATATGTTATGATATAAGCATTTATACCTTTTTTGTTCTTTTTTGTAGGTACATGCTATAGCTAGTAATACTGATAACTATTTCTTTCTCAAAATTGTAGAAGAAAAACGGAAATTTCAATCAACTTATTTTTAATATATTTTATGTTTTATGTATGATATAAATTTAAGTTAAAGTAACGAAATGTATGTTTTATCGTACAGCTATGGCTACGGTAAATGGTAGCCATAGTAGCATTACCTACGGTTTACATATTATATATCAAGCAATAGATCATAACATGCTTTTTTTATAGTTACAAAATGACAGACCATTTGTTGAAATCTTACGCAAAACTAAATTCCACGAGAGCTGTGGTAATATTTTAATAATGACACAGAATACTGTAAGTCTTGGTTTAATTCGTTTTCGTTCGTTAAAAGTTTTGAGCCGTTATTTTAAATTGAAATCCAATATTTGTACATGGCCGAGATAACGTTTTAGAAACTTTTACCCATTATTAAAAAGATATACGAATGTATCTCTGTAATAATTTTAAAGCAACAGTGTTTTTCCTTATTCTGTTTTCTTTATCTTATTAATTAATTGCAACTTACAATGTAATACAAATTGATGTTATATGACTATAAAGTTACCATGTTCACTTTACGTACCCTCCATCTGACGTCGTAGAATGTAGATTACCTTAATCAATCTAACTTAAGCTATGCATACATATCACAGTTCTCGATTAAGTAAATCGGTTTATGTGTGGCAACGTCACACGTCATTACTTTGGCTAATGTCTTTAGACAGCTGCGATGCTCAGTCATGTATCGTAAGCGTTTCTTATGGAAATAAACTCCAAAACAAAGCAAATAAAGCGTTTAAATTACATTCAAATCACTGTCACTAAGGGTGAACTTGAAAGTCGTTCGTCGAGTTCAAGCCCCGGCAAATAGCAGTCATCAATCGAGGAGATTTTCTATCACAGACAAGGGACAAAAGGATTTCTACACAGCTAAAGATATAAGGAAGAATTATTACTCCAGCGAGTGTTTGTGAAAAACGCACTTTTATGGATGCACGGAAGAAACCATTCACACGGTCCATCAGTTTTAGAACTAGCCCACTTTGTAACTCAAACGGTTCGACAGAGATTTAATATTTTAATACAGAAATATGTTCACGCGCAACGTGATTAACTTGCGTCATTGTTCTTTATGTAATAATTTATAAACGATTTGTTTGAAAACTTATTCCAAACATATATACCGTGATGTTTAATCTAATCCCAGTTATCTGAAATAGATATCAGACATATTATAAATATCGAAAGCTCATTAAATTCGTAGAAATCTAGACTTTGACCCGAAACTACGCAGCGTGATTTATACCTGTACTATACTACTACTATAATTATATTGGATAGTGAAATTGTTGAATAATGATTAAAGAAAATTATCATTATAATGATAGTTAATTTATATTTGAAGAATGCCAGTTATAAAAATTAAAATTTTGTATTTTAAAATCTACTTTAACCTAATTTTCGAGATTTTTCCCAAATCACAGTAATTATTGCCTGCATTGCTAATGCAGAATAATTTGCTGGCAACACTGGTAATTATTTTAATCACTATTTATTTCCATTAACACCTGGTTCACCACTAAAGATTATGTTTAAGTCCCACGAAAATATTAACACGAGCATTACAGTGTCATAAACAAAGAAAATGAACATTTACATTAAATATCTAAGTAGTAACTAAAAAATATCGCTCAGCTAGTAATTGCAATTCTCAGTAGCTATCTAAAGTGTTATTGGTGCCGTGAAAGCTACGTTCAATCTACGCGGCTACGAGTGCTCATCGATCGTAGCGTGTTGCGCTCGCCACTTACCGCTACATATGTATTGCTTATTTTCCTTTTCCAACTTTTCATGTAACATGCACTAACATTTCTGCCTGTCGACGTCATATTTTAACTGGAGCACCGGTCTTAATTGATGTCTTTATTAATTTTGATATATTGATTTAACTTTTGCAAGTATAGCAGCGGCTGAATTTGATATCACAGTTATAGCCAGGGTGAGATAAACCGACCACAGACGGCTGCCAGAGTTGTTGTTTCACACTCAGCGCGAATGTAAATTTTAGTACCTCTGGGTTTAGCATGTAAAATTGGGGACCAGTCCGTTATGTGAATATTATACAACAGAAACGCATTTTCAATAATTTAATAGATAACAAATTTTAGTTAATATGTTATTGTTTTTAAATATTTACGACGGTTCATAAGTTGCTTATTTAGTTTGCTAATTATTTATTACTGTACAAGTACTATTACGTAGATTTACAACAACAATTTACATAAAAACACAGAAAGAACATGTTAAACAATAGAAGAACATACACAAAGGGCAATCTTATCGTTAGGTAGCGGCCTCTTCCATGCGCCAAACTACCATGTTCGTACTATTAATGTTTCTTGATGGGATCGATTTGTGAAATAATGAAAAACGAGCAGATTATGTCCAACAGCAATTTATTAATCATTTAAAAAGTTCAGCACACGTAACGAAGTTCCGTTGCGGTATGCTACACATACTTTTGGCATTCATATCTTGAACTTAACCAAACTTATGTCACATTAACCCGAGAACTTGCATAAAGCTTTTTGAATCATAAGGGTATTTATAAACGTCATGTCGGGCAACACTAGGGTAGAAGTTGAGTAATATTTTTTGTTTGACAAATGGCCACGGAAACGAGACTGCAAAAGTTTGACTCACATTAATGTCGAGTACCTTCCCGGGCCCCAGCTTCCATATTACAAGAAATTGGTATCTATAATAATTCATCATTTTATTACACACTAGCTATTGCACAGAATTATAATAACCACGGTTTAATGAAACGGTTATGTGAATCAAATTATTCGCGCTGTTTATTTCATTTGACTAATTGAGATTATACGTTTGCCCCAAGTAGATAATATTATAATACGAAATATGAATATCGGATTTTATTTGATAGATTGTAACATACTTTTCTCTAATGAACTGTGGACTTAAATATGCAAATTGATCAATACAGCAAGTTGTATAGGAAATATTTTAAAAAATTCATCTATTTAAGTAGGTATTTAAAACAAACAATCATCTCTGATCTGTAAAAATATATGAACAATGGTAATTTTCAATATAAAGAGCCAAGAGACAAAAGAAAATCTTTTATAAAATCACATTCAAAAAACGCGACTGGAAAATGGAAGAGATAATTTAGCCTTCATCGGTGCTGAGAATGAGATGATAACAAGACGTTTAGTATTCAAGACACGAAAGGTCGATCCACCTGCTTTTCATATCACGACTATTGTCAACCCGGAGGATTCGAGAGAGATTCTCCTTCGGAATGACAATTCTCCTTATGAAAATCAATTGAACAGCAAGGCGTACCGACGGCAGTTGCAATTTTATTAATAGTTTCCGTTGCAGTCGAACGATCCCATTCCATTCCAATGATGGAATTCCTATAGGAGATCCGCTCTTGTTCACGACTATGAATAGTATTGACCAACTGTTAAATACCTAATATTGACCTATTTAAAAGGGTTTAGTTTGTTCTAGGTACAATATGTACCAAGTCATAAATTATTAGATAATCTATATTATGCATAGTTACAGTTCATTTTTGTTGATTGCAGAATATTCGACTAAGTTCCTAACGCAAAAAAAAAACGTTAAAAATAATTTAAGTTAAAAACGTTAAAAATAATTTAAGCACAGACACTTATATAGTGGTAATTAATAGCGTAATTAACATGCATTAATCAATATTAATATGAAAACAAGTGGCACGGATCATTACGCGGCTATTACAATCAATAATGGAGCCATTGTTAACGGATACGTATACAACACTATCGACAAGCGACGCCGAGTTAATTGACCCATTTATTCTGTATACACAAACTAAAGACTGTGCGAATGATCAGGCAATATGACCTTTAATACATTTTCGTATCAAATTGGTTTCATAGGACTTTAAGGCTTTGTAGTTATTTATGATACAGTTTAACATTTTTAAATATGCCAGAATAACATTTTATTAACAGGTATAAAATTAACAGGCAGGTATAATATAAACCCGTCTATGAACCCAGGATTGGTGACACTTACATTTTCCATGAATAATTGTTATTTTTAGAAGTATTATCAGAAATTGTATAACTAGCTATATGTGTTATTAAAACAAACCTAATACACACAAAATTTATAAAAAGAAGATTACATACTACTAAAATGAGAATAAAATATAGTAATATAGAAATATATAGACATGTTTCTGATGTGATTGTGAATCCCATAAGTAAAACTCATAAAAGCGTTTGTTCCTTGGAAATTATCTAACATCAAATATATCACAAAAATTTTAACGTTTCAATATTTCATCGTTGTAGGTTACAGAAAGTAATACATTCTTTTTAATATTTCACTCAATCTCTCGAAGTGACGACGCGGTTTTACTGTTATTGTAACGATACACCATGAGCTCTCAAGCGGAACTGTGACGCAAGCATTGATCAAAAGAAGTTAAAATAAAACTTATTGAAAACAACAAGAACGACGGCTTCGCAATATCACCTTGACACGCGACAACCTTGACTCTAGTGAAAACGAGCAAAGCCTCATCCCCGAAAAGTTATTTATGATTACTTTGTTTATGGTTGTTTAATATTACTCTAATGTTAGATAATACGGTAATTTCCCTTATTACTAAAGCAACTGAACTATGACAAGGAAAATTGTGAATTCATCAGAATTTATTGCTTTTATTTTGTAGTAAATAGGTAAGGTAATTCTAAGAAATTATGAAGTTCTAAAGAAGTCAATTCAAAAATGTAAGACGTAAGAACGTATTAAGCAAAAAGTAGGTTGCATATTTAATAAAGTACGAGAGGTATGCTACTACTTTTGTATTCATTTAAATTCTATATTTAGAATGTAATATTTTACAGAAGTAAAAGAACGTACTATTGTCAACGTTGTACTAGTGATTAAGGTGAGCCTAAAAATCCTTTAGATAATAATATATGAAATAATAAAATGTTACTTTGTATGAAAACCGTATATTTGTATTTAAAAACTATAATTTTACCTTAAATACTATACTTAGGCCTTTTACTAACGACAAAGAAACTAATTTAGGTCATTCATTCGACTATGACGGTCATATTTCTTTACCCTGACATTAAATTCAATTGAATTATATCAATATCGCACGTTTGGCAATACTATATAAGCTGTTCGAATTTTGAAACGGGCATCATTTGGCAATCGTCCACAAGAACTTAGAAACGAAAGCAACATGAGGATCGCAGTGAACGTTTGTTTTATTGCTCTCGTGGCGACAGCCTATACGAGAGATGTAAGGCACAAACGCGAAGCAGATCTTGAGGAAGCGGCTTCAGGAGTTTGGGAGAAAGGTGAAGGTGGAGATCATTATGGTGAACATTACGGGGAGGAAGGCGGACATGACGAAAATGGTTACAAGGGATACCATGGCCATGACTACGGAAAGAAGGGTCATTCCGATCACGAAGGATTCAAAGGACACTTCGATGAAAGTGGCGGTCATAAGAAACACCACCATCATGACGAAGGCTACCATGAGGGACATGACCACGGGGAGAAGGGGGAAAAGGGACATAGTTTTGAGGAAAAAGGACATTTTCATAAAGGTCATTCAACAAAGGGTCATCATGGAATCCACAAATTAGATGAATTCAAAAAAGATAAGCATTTCCATGACAAGCATGGCGAATCAGGATTTGAAGAGGGATACGGTGGCCACCATGATGAAGGTGGTTATCAAGAAGGCGGCGAGTACCATAAAGGACACAGTAATGGTGGGTACCACGAACATGAAGGTGGTAACAAAGGACACTTTGAGAAGGGTGGACATCATCATGATCAAAAAGGGAACCACGATGAAGGAGGTAATGAAGAGTACTGGGGTCATCACGAAGGACACGCGAGCAAAAGTGGCCACGATGAGGGAAAAGGGTGGGGTTGGGAAAAGGGACATAAGTAAATTATTTAATTTTGGATTTTTTTATAACATTAAATATAGTTTTGTTATTGTTGCTTATTTTGTGATACACAATAAATGAAAAATTATTTATTTCAACTTTACAATTTGTGTTTATTATTTATTTAATAATTAGGTAAAATATTTATACAATTTTGTCTTATCATCAAAAAAAGAACAAAAACTTTTAACCGAGTGAGACACAATAATGGAATTTTGCTAAATGTATTGTTCTTAATCTGTAGAATTGTAAGAATTTATATGTTATGTGCGAGTTCAGCGAAACTCTCTCAATAGTAGCTAGGTACTTATAAATTTTCATAACTTATCGGTGAAAGTTGCAGAAACATCGATCACGCCCATTAAGGGTTCTTCAATCGGGAAGAGTTTTAATTCAACAATTCAGTTAATGATTTATATTGTAATAAGATTAAGAACGAACGAAATTCTCTCGCTTTTCCGGAGGCCCATGTCCTTTTCCTTACCCTTCCTTCTTTTGCCTTTTTCTCTCATTAATCCTTTTCTCTTCCCTTTCCAACAATCCATTTGCACAGGCCTTACGCAAATGATCATGGGCGGTGGTAGTCGCTTACCAGTAGATGTCCACTGGGTTCTTTGCTAACTATAACATACAAAACGAATATTATTACAATATCCAAAACCAACAAATAATTAAATGATTGTGCTCCTAGTTCCTTCTCTCGCTAAAGAGATTTTAGACAATTTGCCATAATGGCAGTCCCATCCTATACTTATATCCTATAATACATATTTCTTCTTAAAATTTATTTTGTTTAATTATTGTTTAAGTATTGGTCAATTTGGTCGTCATTTATTTATTTAATTTTTTTATTGATTCGATACCTAAGTAGATTTTCAACGGATTGGCATGTTCTTTTTCTGTTTGAAAGAAAACTTTTGCCATTTGACCTTATTTTAGAACGTGGAGTTGTACGTACCCCCAAGGAATTCGGTGACTTTTATTGTAGAAAATAATTGTGTTACATATGTTTAAGACATTTGTTTCCTAGGGTAATATGAGTTAATTTACAGTACAGTTCTTCAGTAGGTTAACTTAAAAGTAATATAGAATAACAATAAACAATAAACATGGATGACTAACGAACCACATTAAATTTAATAAATGTCTTCAATAATAAAAAGAAGCATTACGCCATGAAAAACGTAACTTTATAAATTACAAACATAAAGCTTTCTAGTAAAAGTCAAATGGAAAACAGCCGAAATACAGCTTCTGAGATTAGCGCACATAAACATAGCGCGGTTAGGCACTTTGTTTTATGTATTTAGACTGGGTTACTAAGCATAAATAATAAAATGTATGAAGATTGTTTGTACTGGAAACTTTGACTGTCACATCTAAGGTTGTCATGATAAAAATGAACCGAAATTTTGCGATCTCAATAATAATTATTCACCTATAATTGTATATGTTTCGACTTACAAATTCCGTTAATAAATACATAGATTGTTTTTAAATTCTTGTAACGGCATTTTGTACTATTTGACATTTTAATATACAAAAATCATTCATCGATTGGCAACTTAGTCTAAAATCTAGGAATAGAAATCTATAGACCGATAAGAATAGTTGGCCTTAACCTCAGCTCTCAGTCAATACTTAATTTCCTAACCGTGGCAGTTAACAGTATAAAATATCATCGCGTCTGAATCAAGTATCATTCAACAATTAACACCTATCAAATCAATCATGAGGAGTTATGTACTCGCAGTCTTGGGACTGGTGGCTTTAGCAGCATTTGCTTCAGCGAGGGAAATAAGGGAGAAGAGATCAGCAGATTTGGAGGCAGCAGCGTCTGGTCACAAATGGGACAAGGGTGGTGGCCACGAGCACCACGGGCATCATCACCACGACCACGGCGGCCATGACCATAAGGGACATAAGGGACACCACGAAGATCATCACGGCCACAAGGGGCACCACCATCACGAGGGCCACAAAGGACATCACGGAGAACACGGTGGGCACAAAAAACACCACCACCACGATGAAGGTTACCACCATCACCACGGACATGGTGAAAAGGGCGAGCACGGCCATGGACACGAGGAGCACGGTCATTGGCACAAAGGCCATGATACTAAAGGCCACCATGGCATCGAGAAGCACGATGAATTCAAAAAGGACAAGCATTTCCACGATCACCATGGTGATTTGACACACCATGAACATTATGGCGGACATCATGATGAAGGCGGTTACAAGAAAGGCGGCCACTTCCACAAGGGTCACAAGCATGGCGGCCATCATGAGCATCATCACGGTGATAAGGGACACCATGAGAAAGGAGGTCATCATCATCATCACAAGGGACACCACGGAGATGGCGGTCACCATGAACATTGGGACCATCATCACGACCACGGCAAGAAGGGCGGCCATGAAGACCACAAGCACTGGGGACACAAGTCTGGTCACTAAAAATGGAAAAATGAAATACTTGTTATTTGTTGATACTATACAAATTATATTATTTTGTTACGTTTTTTACCACTACATTAAATAAATTGGAAAATAAATTTAGTTGTGCTTATTTCCCTATAAAAATTCAATGAACAATTTATTTTATTTTAATTTTATTTATTTATTTATATAATGTTATAAAAATCACAAAATCTTTAGATAATTACTTGACCTACATAACATAACATACAACAAAACGAGAAATAACTGATACAAAATTCCTTACATATCAGCTGAAGCTATAATTTTATACTTAAGTTTTATAATTTATACTTATTTAAAATAATAAAAAAATGATAAACAACTGTAGAATAACAGTGAAATTTTACTTAATTTTAAAAATCATATATTACAAACAACAATTTCACGACAGAGACATTGAAAAATTACATGACGACGAGACGCTTTAGCAAAGACGCAGTTGATGTCTGACTTCACTGTTTCTATATACATTATATAGTTTATTTCCTTTGAATTCATTCATATATATTTTGTTGTATAAAAATAATTTAATTGGTAAATTCAATTCATTTAAATATACAACGTATTGTGCCTTTCGCAACCGGAATTTCAGCACTCGGTTCGCGTAAAGCAGAAAAAGCTTTTGTCTCACCTAAGCACGCGCTAACCACCTCTAAATGTGTTGAATAAAAGTTAATTGTATACTATTGTTGCATTTCTTTAATCATAAAGCACAAAAAAGTAATTTATTTTTGAAATGCTCAGTTGTAATGGATGATGGCATAAGAGGTAGATATTCTGATATATTACATACATACTATGACTTTGCTAACTTTTTAAAGCCCGATTTTCATCTAAAGTTCAAGAATAATATCGATAATGAGAAAAGCTTGAAAACTTGCTCATAGCTTTCAATCTTTAAATCAATAAAAAGGAATCTAGCGACTTCGATGAACCAACCATATACCACGCTGCAGAGCGTGCTAATAAACAAAAAGACATACCTACACTAAAATCATAAATATATTGTGTAATCAGGTACTCATAAAACATAAGAAATAACAGTTGATATCTAAAAAAAGAGAAGTTATCGTGTGTAAAGTCGTTTAGAGAGTGGTTACTTTCTTAATTTTTAAACATTTTTGCGACAAATTTAAAAGAAAAACAAAGCTAATCATTTATTTATCTTGAACACTAAGCTACCACTGTGCTTCATACATATACATATTATTTTTTTTATTTATTACCTATTCCTAGCCAAATACTATCACTGTATCACGTAAATGGAGCCGCTGGACGTAGTCAGCTCAATAGGACGGATGTTAATACTATTTCTTATTACAATTGACTACACTGTAGGACAAGTGATCGTGCGGTTAGAAGCAAAACCGATAATCGTAGCTAATAATTATGCCTAAAAAAATTTCGTCCGTAGTTAACGCGCAAGCTATATAACGACGATAATAAATGTAGTCCAGAAAATATCATGAAAATTACTCTCATTTAAATAATTCTAACCTACGTATATATAAATTTATAATATATCCTCGATAGTATATATAAAAGATGTTCGAGTTAAAGTAGGGGCTTAACGGATTTAAATGATTTTGGTTTGTAGGATTTGTGTCCGATTGGATAACAGTTGTAAATAAAAATATGATGTTAAAAGAACAACTACTAAGCCGATTTTTATCTAAATCATCTAAACTAAACTAGACCGAAACTCGAGAATGACTGGAAACGACTTTCGTAATTTTGGTTTAGATAAAGGGAGATTTAAAAAAAAAATAAATTGTCTAAAAATATTCTATTGTATTGCGAAATTCGCCGAGTCATCGAATATAGATACAAATATTTAAACTTCACTGATGATGTTTCAGAATTTTTATGTATGTATTTTGTATTTTATATATATATATAATTTGGACGGTAACATATATGTATTTTGGCGCAGGTATCTCCTATATTTGGAAACTAATGATTACTTCATAAGCAAAAAAGTCAATTAGGTTATGTCATTCGCATTTTAGTTAAACATTTAAATATATCAAATTTTCTACTTTACTCTCGCAATTTTTATCGGTACAAACATCAATTGGGGAATACTAACTGGTTTAAGATCACGTTTTAATAAAAGTCGTTCAAGATTATCATTACTTTCAATAAAGAATAATGACATTTAGATTAAAAAAAATCTTTAATACCATTAAGACGACACGACGTTATGAGGAAGGTACAATTCAGGCGAATTAAAACTGCTTGTTGTATTAGATATGCTTATACTTGTTTCTTATAGATGTAGAAGCACCCACTGAAACATGCCTATAGGACATACCCACATATTTTGTACTAAAATGTTTGGCATTAATAGGAAATTTCCATCCTACACACATTTTTTATGCCATAGAAGACAACTGAGCTAGTTTTTCGCGAATGCGCTGGCCGGTTTTAAGGGATAAGGAAAGGATTGACGACTAAAAAGAAAAAACAGTCTAAGAAACTGAAACGGTAATTATATACCTTTGCAATCCAATTTTCCGTTTATTAATACCAATAAAGCGTTTAACCTTGGCCATTAATGAACACATTACAGTCCACTGTTCAAAGTTGCCTAATATCAGTGCGCAGAAAAATCACGGCGCAATGTCTATAAAACCTCGTTGAAAAATGTCGTTCTCATTTTAGTAACAACCTGTGGCAACGATAACATTAACAATGAAGGCAGTTCTCGTAGTGAGCTGTCTTCTCATTACTCTAGCTATATCATACGCTCGTGAGATACCCGAGAATGTAGATGCCGATTTGGAACCTGCTGCGTCACATCATCATGAGAAGGGAGGAGGAAACGAGCATCATCATCACCATCACCACGATCATGGTGGTAAAGGCCATAAAGGATACAAAGGACACCATCACCACGAACACGGCAAGAAGGGGCACCATCATCATGAAGGACATAAAGGTCATCACGGTGAACACGGAGGCCACAAGAAACACCATCACCATGACGATGGGCACTATCAGGAACATCACCATGGAGAAAAGGGTGAAAAGGGCCACGGATTTGAAGAAAAAGGACATTTTCATAAGGGACACTCCACGAAGGGTCATCATGGAGTTCATAAGCTAGACGAATTCAAAAAGAACAAAAAATTCCATGACAAATACGGTGAATCTGGTTTCGAAGAGGGATATGGAGGTCACCACGACGAGCACGGTCACAAAAAGGGTGGTCACTTTGCTCATGGGCACAAACATGATGGCCACCACGAGCATCACCATGGCAAGAAAGGTTTTCATGAGAAAGGAGGGCACCACCACGATCACAAAGGACATCATGATGAAGGTAGCCACCATGAACATCATCATCATCATCACGGTCATGGTGACAAAGGCGGTCATGAAGACCATAAACATTGGGGATTCAAGAAAGGCCATTAAATTGAATTTGCTAGTAGATTTAAGTAAACAGTATGTTATATTGGTTTTATATTTTGTAAATATACCGTTTTTAATATTATATATTATGTTTAATAAATCTTAGCGTTGCTGTTTTCCGTTGGTTTAACTTTCGAATTGAATTGGAAAGCAAACAGTGTGACGAAGTGCTATTTCATAGACAAGTTCAACAGCTGCATAAAAGGTACTTTCCTTTTTTACTTTATTTCATATTTTATAATGATTGATAATTTAAATTTCAATCTTTTTGGGCCCAATTCATTATTTTATAATACACGTACAAGATTTTGACAATAATATGCAAACCTACATAAAGTGAAAACCGGTGAACCCAATTATGATATTGTTTTTAACAATATGATTTAAATAATATAGTTACCAGACCTAAGCACTTGTCGCCTGTATTCCACTTCTTTCTAAAATATATTATTAAAATTTCTTATTTATGGCTGGATGATAAGTTAATGTTCAAGCAATTAGAAAATGTCATTCAATGCGTGTCACATTAGCTTTTGCTCACAGAGAAGGATTTAAAGTTACGTCACATAGGGCCATAAATCCAGTGTGAGGTGTGACATCAGTAAGCCCCACATTCGCTCGTTAATTAGTGTAAAAGCGTTATCAGTAGATTACATCGAGCCGTCGGGAATGAAAATTGTAAGACTGACGAATTTTGGGTCTAATATAAGGAATTAATTAATTGGATTATTTAGATAAAAAAGAAAGGAAAACAGTGGTTTATAATGAAAAGACTATGGCGTCGCCGCAGTAAAGTACATCGGAAGTCCGCGGACAGGTGAATCCCTCATGGTCTTATTTTTTTTTCTTAAAAACTTTCTAAGTAATCATTTAATCAATAGTATTTATTACAATATTGATTTACGCACTTCGTCGTTTCAACCGTGGGACGTCCACTGCTGGACAAAGGCCTCCCTCAAAGATTTCCACCACGACCGGTCACTGGCAGCCTGCATCCAGCGGCTCCCCGCCACTCGGACCAGGTCGTCTGTCCATCTCGTGGGAGGTCGTCCCACGCTTCGTCGGCCAGTACGTGGTCTCCATTCCAGAACCTTTTTGCCCCAACGGCCATCGGTTCTACGGGCTATGTGCCCCGCCCATTGCCATTTCAACGTGCTAATCCGGTGAGCTATGTCGGTGACTCCAGTTCTCCTACGGATTTCCTCATTTCTGATTCGATCTCGTAGGGAAACTCCAAGCATAGCCCTTTCCATAGCACGTTGAGCGACGCTGAGCTTGTGCACAAGGCCCAGGGTTAGACACCACGTTTCTGTTCCATATGTCATCACTGGCAACACACACTGCTCGAAGACTTTTGTCTTCAGGCACTGAGGGATTTTGGATGAAAAGATGTTATTTAACTTCCTGAACGCTGCCCATCCGAGTCGGATTCGACGATTGACCTCTGTCCCGAAGTTGGACCTGCCTAATTGGACGGTATGTCCTAGATAGACATATTCGTCATCAACTTCGAGAATAGAGTTTCCAACAGAGACTGGAGTGGGCGCAACATGGACATTCGACATAATTTTCGTCTTTTCCATGTTCATGCTGAGGCCCACTTGTTGTGAAACTCTGTAGAGGTCATCAGGTCTGGTCATTTACGCACTTAGCTCACTCTTATTAATTATTATAAGTTTAAACAAAGGTACTAATGTTTAAGTTAGAGTCAACTAGAAATGGAATAAAATTATATTTCTAAAACAAGAAGTTATGAATTCAGAGCCTAGCAAGAGATAACAGTAGAGCATTCTGAGGGTCGGCAAAAATTCAATAAAGGTAGTATTCTCACAGATTCTTATGACGACGCCTGACCCTCTAATGTAATACTTTTATATACTTTTGTGAATGCTAAGGAAGAATATTCAAATTACTCTCAATATACACTCATTACTGTTGCATTGAAAATATTTAATCGTAAACTCTTAAAAGAGATTATGAAGTGCCAGTTCTGTTTCAAGAGTCAATAATAATCGTCCGAATATATTCTATAAGCATTCAAATTATATGTTTTGGAATGTAAAAATTTATTTTTACTATTTTTTCTTTCAGGTTATGTTAAAATATACGTCTTGATTAATAATGGATCAGAATATGATTTATATATAGTATAAAAAGTAAGGTTTAAGGTATCAAATTAATAGTTCAACACATTTTATAGTTTTCTATAAAAAAAAAAACAACTTTTAATGAAAACATTTATTTTATAAATTAAATAGCATACATTTATTTTATAATAACAATAGCACTCACAACGTCTCAAAGACTAATTTTACTTACCATATTCAATAAATAAATAGATGACCAGACGTGGGCAATCATAGTCATGAGCCATGAAAATCCATAATTTAATTCGTTTAACTTTGCTTTATCGTTTAGTGTCTCAATGCTCTTTCTTGTACCCCCATTTTTTATGATGATCGTGAGCACCTTTCTTAGCATGGTCGTCGTGATGGTGATGATGCTCATCATGACCAGCCGATTCCTTGTGGGCTTTGTGCACGTGGTGATGACCCCCTTTTTCGTGATGTCCCTTTTCACCGTGCTCATGTTCATGGTGATCACCATGATGATGCCCTTTATGGTAATGTCCACCTTTTTTATGTCCATGTTCCTCATGAAATCCACCGTGTTTTTCCTCGTGGCTTGAATCCCCTTCTTCATCAAAGAAGTGTTTGTCCTTCTTAAATTCATCGAGTTTATGAATTTCATGGTGACCTTTAGTAGAATGACCTTTATTATAATGTCCTTTTTCTTCATATTTGTGGCCTTTCTCGCCCTTTTCCCCTTTATGATGCTCGTCGTAGTGGCCATCCTTATGGTGGTGTTCTTTTTCAGTAGCTCCATGATCATCGTACTCTCCTTTGTGGTGTTCTTTATCATGGTGACCCTTTTTACCTTCTTCGTGGTGATGGTGACCTTTGTACCCTTTGTGACCTTTTTCGCTATGATCATCGTGATGTTCTGCGTGGTCGTCTTTTCCACCTCCTCTTTTGTATTCATGACTTTGCGGTTTTTCTTCTTTTTTATGTTCGCTTGCCGCGTCCACTTGATCTTTTACACTTTCTTCTTCATTTTTTAAAGATTTTATTCTTCGTGCATCAGTAAAAACCACAATACAGAATATTAACAAACCTAACAAAGTGAGTAACCTCATATTTGATCACTATTACGTGGTCCAGATCCACCGTACCTTTTTCTTATATTGACCAGATAACTAATTTCGCAGCTGTTTTATATAAACAGTTGTGTAACATTTGTCAAATGACGAATCGTGTCAATCTTAGTGGTTTATTGCGGCAAGCGTCCAATTGTGTACTGTTTCAAATTGAAACCTATCAGTTAGCACAAAGTATTATTTAAATTCGTATATAATCAAAATTATTACTATTATGTTACGTAATACTCTCCTTACTTCTGTCTTAATTAAAAGCATTCATATTATCACTCAAGATAAAAGCTTCCAAATGAAATTAGTCTCGGTCGTTTAAATAATTCGTTCATCGTGCACTTATATACCTATACGTGCCTGCCACGCAATTAAATACCTGCTACTTTATTACACAGGTAGGTTGGTATAATATTGTTATAATAGAGAAGCTTTCTGATGCAGCTTATTAGGTTAATTTTAAAGTAAATTAGCTCACCTAGTACTTTAACTTTGACGCTCAAACATCGTTCCGAATATTAAAGTAATTTTGTCTCAGTTCTAATATAAAAGAAATATTATAGTGTTCAATTTTTCGTTTGAATATTTGTAAACAGTTTTCTAAGCAGTTATAAAAATTGATATTCAAAGATTGATGTATACTTAATATTCATTAGTAAGTGTTTATTATTATTATTGCTATGATTATATTATATACGTTTTACAACTTTGCTCTGTTGAATAGAAGCTCTAAAAATTGTAAAAATTATCCTTATTCGCGAGATGAATAAATATTATTTCAAATAAAAATTGCAAGAAATATTTTTGATATTTTCTTAAAAGGATGAGAACCCATTACGGTTACTTTGTCTATGTCAAAATACATTTTTAAATTCTGTTCAAACGAAAATATCTCAATGAAAATCTTTTTTGTTATTGTACCGTGGATTGAAACGATATTAAACAAGAAACTGCTAAAGTTCACGGTGTAAAATATACAGACAACTTCTTACTTACTGAACAAATATACCTACACAACAAAATTGGCTTTTGTTAGCTTAACGAGATACCAGAGTGGTATTGTTTAAACAAAACACTGCGTTTCATTTCGCTTTTCATTAGCCTTTGTTTCCATCAATGATTAAGTAAACATTTTGAAGTTTATAAATGATTTAATTATTTAAGTTGTCTAGGTCTACTAAATGTCTAGAGCTCTTAGTTATTCTCATCTCTTAAGCTTTTGATTTTTATAACAATGAAGTAAATATGTAATACATAAAATTCGAAAGACCATCTAGTAAAGCGAATAGTGTTCTATCTCCAAATTTATCGCTACCTGACAGCTCTATCATAACAACATAACGGGGTATATTTTGGTGCAAAAAAATATTAATTCTTAAAGGTTTATAATTCGTTTCTAATTATAACGTTATTTGTGATTTTTTTCTTGTCAAGGAGAATTTAATGCGTGATTTTGGGCACACGCTAGTTACTAATAATTAAAAAAGAAATAGAAAATATGGTGTGGTACTGTGTAAATTTATTAAACAAAGACTAATAATAATCAATTATATTTTCACGTCATCGATGTCCTGGGAAGAGACCTCTCTTCTGACCACAAATCTGTTAAATACGAACGGAATGGATAACCCCCAAAAAATCGGTCAAATTTCAAACCTCCTTCGTTTTTGGGAACTTCGGTTAAAAAGATCTTAACATATTCACTTTGCCCCCTTAACCTTCAACATTTACATACTTCAACAACACTTTAAACATTATTCTTCTTTAGTTAAAAATAGTTATTTTGTACAAAAATCACACACATTAATATTACATTCATTCATAACTCATAATCGGATTTTTAGCAGTTGATGCTTCGGTACTTATTGTAGATTTATTACAAAAGCTGAAAACTCTTCGATGCTCTATTATTTAATTTTTGAATATTCTTATAATTTCACGTAAATATCAAAAAAGGATTTTAATGTATGTACTTTGTCTGTTTACTGATTTAAATTTATTCGTCGCAACATACATAATCTATACTTTTAAATTATAAATTTTAACATTCATCTTTCTTTGACATAAAATTAATTTCTAAATAAACTTTCTTTAAGGTACTCCTTACTACTAGGTACCTTTCCGGATTTATAATTTATTTCTGTTTATTTAATGATAATTTATTTGACATAGGTACCAAATTGTTTTAATGATAATTCTTTTATGTTTTTAACACGCTTGACTTGTATATTATAATGTCGTAATTTCCTGTAATTGAAGGTACAGAAAACAGAATGCTTACTCAGCCAGCTATAAACAATTTTGATCTGTCTCCTATTTTGGAAATACTAGTACGCACACAAACAAACACACACACATCCTTCTTTCGCATATATGCAATATTATATATAAGCATATATAATATCTTTTATATACGATTAGGATATGTTATCGGAGACTAATAGCTATATAACAAAAATGTCTCAACAAAATACGTCCAGTAGTTTTGGTGTGAAAGCGGAACATCAGACACATGCAAAATA
>NC_052120.1:5362628-5372409 GCF_012273895.1 Zerene cesonia | reverse complement strand
TTTTTATATGTGAAGATAATAGATATACCAAACTCACTTTTTTATATTGATAGGAAAGATACTTGGTAAGTGGATATTGTAAAATAAGATGTAGGTCATTCTTTGGTACCGATTTAGTTTCTCAACGTTTTGACTTATCTTACTGGGAAACGTTGCCAACGAACCTCGGTCACCAGCTTTATATAACTCTGTTGTCGAAACCAAACGTGCTGTGAAATTGTTTAGTCTGCAAACGTATTATCGCCGAAGCTTTACTTTTGAAAAACAGTTATTATATTTATTTTTTATTAACAAATTCAACAATTTAATATCAACAAAAATTAACATAAGATTAAAACATAAACTTAATAATATTATAAGCTTATCTATCTATATGAAACAGTCAGTGGGAATATCTGGCATTTATTTGTGTCCCTTCTTGAAGCCCCAATGCTTGTGATCTTCGTGACCGCCTTTCTTTCCATGATCATGATGGTGATGATGATGCTCATGATGGCCGCCCTCATCGTGGTGGTCCTTGTGGTCATGGTGATGTCCTCCCTTCTCGTGGTGGCCCTTTTTGCCATGCTCGTGATGGTGATGTCCACCATGCTTATGTCCCTTGTGGAATTCTCCGCCTTTCTTGTGTCCATGTTCTTCATGATGTCCACCATGATGTTCATGGTGACCACCGTCATGATGGTGGTCGTGGAAGTGCTTTTCCTTCTTGAACTCATCATGTTTATGTACACCATGATGTCCCTTAGTAGAGTGACCCTTATGGTAATGTCCCTCTTCGTGGTGTCCGTGTCCTTTGTGGCCCTTCTCCCCGTGGTGATGTTCATGGTGGTGACCATCATCGTGGTGATGATGTTTTTTATGTCCACCGTGCTCATCATGGTGTCCCTTATGTCCTTCGTGGTGGTGGTGTCCCTTTTTGCCATGTTCGTGATGATGGTGACCTTTGTAGCCCTTATGTCCCTTTTCTCCGTGGTCGTGGTGATGATCCTCATGGTGCTCGTGACCGCCTCCCTTATCCCACTTGCCACCGTGATGAGAAGCGGCTTCTTCGAGATCAGCGTCCCGTTTCGCTCGGTTCACCTCCCGGCAGCTGACGTAGGCCAGCGCCGCAACCACGACACAACACCAAAGTAAACTCCTCATATTTCCACTTTATCCGTATGAGCGAAGTGAACAACTGATAATTTTTCCGATAACGTCTAAGTTTTTATACTGAATAGTTCTTTTAGTTGTAACTTGTGTAATGTAAAACACCAAGGTTGAAACTATGTCGTAGAGTCGAGATACAACTGCATTGCGCAGTGGGACCCGTTGTCCGAACAAAACATTCATAAAAAACGTGCTTGTTACTAGCATTCGTTGCAATGTGAACAACGCAATATTTCCCTCTAGTGGTTACGGCTTTAAAATATACTTTTTTTCTATTACAACAGTGTTTATAGTGGCATGTTTGTTGGTTTTTGAAATTTATTTCCATCAATTAATTCGTACTTTTTTGAATTGATCATGCAATATGTATTTTCGCATTTCGCACGTTATATTCGTTCTCCAATACTGAGAAAATTTAGAAGAAAATTAATATTTTATCAATTTTTTTTTCTTGTTATTAAGTGGGGCATACATGTTTAAAGGTAAGTACTAAAACTTAAAAAAAAATTGCAATCTGCCTTCTCATCGCTTGTTCACATAAGACAAAATAGTCTCGTTAATTAGGCTTTCTTTGGTGACAGAAATAAATAATGATCTTAGACATTTTAGTGTGCTCGAATTCAGGGATGTATAAATATCATGAGTGTTTTAACTTAGATTTTATACAGAACAGGGTCCAGATAAGTAACTCGCGTTTGTACTTACCTATATTATGGAATCAGGGGGAAATATTTATATTAGTTAAAATAATAATTATAATAAAAATATAAGTTTTAAATTTACAATAGAGTGAACGAATTCCAGTATCTAGAAACTAGATGTTTTGGGAACAAGGGAATCCATTGGAATATTGGATATCTTACATGATTTCAAATTTCAGTGTATCCGTAGGGATTTCAAGATGTCCCGAATATGTTAATTTCTCTGATACATAAAATGTGACACAAGTATATCCCTTATTGACAGAAAATTTATTATATTGAGATGTTTAATCTATGCATAAAACATAGATACATACATAAATATCTTGTGGCGTAAAGGAGGCAAGTGTTAGGGCGTCAAATTTACAGGGGAAGCTTTTTCCAATGATATGGTAGAACAACTAAACCAATCAAAACAAGGCCAAGTATGAATTGGCCAAGCACCAGTTGGCATGGTCATAAATTAGATGGGTGACCATTTTTAATTTCTGTTGATCTTTAGTTGTTTTTTTTCCTGTTTCTTATATGTCTGAAGCGGAAATTTACCGTTTTTTAATGGTTTGAATAACATACAAGCACATAGTCATTTTTGTTTTATGTTCAAACTCTCTAAAATCTTTGAAGAATTAATCAAACCTGATATATCCGATATTCGCACCATAATTACGTCCATGATTAGCACGTTAAGCTTATAACGTATCTACCATTATTAACCGACGTTCCCAAAAAACGAAGAAGGTTCTAAATTCGATTGTACTTGACAACTCCATGGGTTTTCAATTTCTTTTGTCTTTCATAGGACATTGCTGCCATTTGATCCCTTTTTAAAATCAATAGTGATACCTCCCCAAAGGAACGATGGTGGTCTAATTATTGAAATGAATAATTTACATTAACGGCGTAGGTATTAAATAAAAAACAACAATAATTTTTACTTATTTTATTGATATAATCCTCAACAACAAATAGCAGAGTACATTCTACAAAATTCTAAATTGTTAATACGCTAAACACTTAACATAAATTTTAAACTAAATATACTTTATTACATATATTTCTTTAACAAATCACATGAACAACTTTTAGTTGAAAAAATCAATTAACTAAAGGAATAATAGGCTACTTATCGTTCCTTACAATGTGTAAGTGTTAAACACTTATGAAATTACAATTTAATACATGTTTGTCAGTCCCCCGGAGTTTATGCGGCATTCTTGTATTCGAAAATAATTTAATGGACATCATTTGTTTATCTCACACTGAATAAATGAAAACCTGGATTGACTCTTCCGATTTAATTACACGTTTCAGTGTTTATTTTAAGTGTTCCGCAAATATTAGTACTATACTGTGTTAATATGACCATACATGTAGCTTCGTTATAATTTTCCAACCAAATCAATTATAAATCTTTTCATAAAATTTTAGATTAGTATTATTATATAAACAAAAATATATAAAGACAAAGAACTCAGATTTTTAAAATGTTCGTATAAATCTCATAATATATAAACAATAACCGACACATTAAATGAAAGCTTAACCTATGTGTTATATCATTGCAAGAACGCCAATTAAATAAATTGAATGCGACGTAAGATATATGCAAATAATCTTGAGATCTTACTGTAGCCTCACCACAAACCTTATTAGGCAACGATTATAATTCTCCGATTTGAAGGTATCCCAAGGAAAAAGTTTGATATAACGTTGTATTATAGAAGCGTTTATACCGAAACAAGAAATATTACTTAAAAGGAAAATCTATATTAAGCTATATCTATTTGTGTTATCTTTTTTTTTCATATATATTTTTATGATATTAGATGTTGTTAGTTAGTTGTTGATGTATTTGCAAACATGAATTCCATCAGAGTCTGTACAATCTCAAATTTCTGTTGTTTATCATGTGCTTAAAATATATGATTACAATATATTGTGAAAAGCCCTTTCTTTGACCACATGTTCGACATTGCTACAAGATTTATATAAAACATAATGTTAGTTCCTTATGTCATGCATTTAATTACGACAAAAAATATAAAAGACAAATAGGATATTGTATATCAATAGCCAACGTATTTCCGTTAGCAGATGAACGTGCGCTTGTAACGTAACGTGAAGAGCATCCAATCAGAATTAAATTTGCATTTTACGAAAACGCTTTTTATAAGCAGGATATTTACATAGAGGCGTTTTCTTTCACGAGCTTTGAAAGTGGAAGTAGGTCTAATCGGAGTGATAAATCTGTAAAATGAATACTTGTATTCTAATAAAATACCATATAGTTATTATGAGTGTCGAATCCGATCGTTTTTTTTTTATTAAGTCAAACAACTAATGTATGTTCTACGAATAGTAAAAATGTTTATATTTTCATATAAAAAAAATGTAATTTACACTGTATTATTATAATTAGCAAGAAGTATACATTCTACCAAGTATCAATCTAATCTCATAATCTTTCAATATGTAAAATGTTAAACAACAAATAATTTAAGTGTAAAGTATTTATTTGTGCCTAAGTGAAATACATATTACCATTTATTACACTAGAGCGAGTAGACAAAAACAAGTGTTACTCGTTTATTCCAATCCATATTTGTTAAATTATAGCCTATAATATGTAAAGTAAAAGACCTCACAACTCTAAGTACCAATACCATAATGAACTTTAAACACGTGATAATATGAAGCGTTTTCGTGTAATGCAGCGCTAGTATAAGGTGCTTTGAGGTAAAAGTGCCCGCCACGATAGAAGTCTTCGGCTGCGCAAGGGATGAACTGTGTAAAAATCTCACACTTCACACTACTGTTACCAACTGCACTATGGGACTTTTTTCGTGGAGTGCACTCTAACTGTGAACATGGGACCATTCCAAAATATATAATTTCAATGATTGTTATTTATTATCATTTACAGAAAATAAGCAAAATATAACCTTTATCAATTCTAGAATAAATATCAGTTGAAACTATTTTAACTTCCGTTTGGCATTACCTAAAAAATCCATATCATATATTTTTTCTGTATTATAAAATATGAAATTAATATTTTGCTGAGAAACTAAATATTCATTTTGGTCTTTAAATTATGAAACGAAGTAAAAAAGTTTAATTTAATATTTTGCTTGATTTTATTAGTCCGAAACAGTCCCACACCCGCAGCAATCATAAGCACACGTCTAGTTGAGGTGGAAGCCGCGCTCGTTGGTCGCGGCGAGCAGTCTCTCGCGCAGCACCTCCTTGCACGAGTACTCGGGCAGCTTGAGGTAGTGCACGCACGTGTTCACTGAAGGGTATGAACCGTCGCCCGCGTCCACCTGTACGGTGAACATGTATTAAAATAAATATCGATTCGTCACAACATCACAAAAATTACTGGAGACATAATATATTTTTGCGGTCCGTTTAAATTTTATTTATTATTCCACCTGAACAACCTTTCAACCAAATCCAACCACACCTGTCTTATGAAAATAATCCTTATAAAGAATACACATTATATTATTATATGTGTGGTTCTTGTTGGTTCTACATATTCTGGATTATTTTTACTTTGAAAATTTTAACTTAGACCTCCATCTGATTTATTATTATAAGTAATGCAAGATACCAATTTATAATTTGGGAAAAAATTATTATCTGAATTATGCCCTATTCATTATTATACAGTTTAAATACCAATTCAAGCCTATATACATATTTATTAATGCTGCATACAAAAAATATATATAAATTGCAAAATGATAATGCACCTTTCTAACAACTGTGAGCCTCGGGTGCAGGTTGGCGAGCCCGCCGGGCGGCAGGCTGCTGCAGCCCGTCGCGAACTGCAGGAACGCCTTGCGCTCGCGCCACGACATCTCCACCAGAACGTCCACCAGACGCAGGAAGCCAGGGCTGCATACAGAAAAAATATATATTATATATCGAAAACCTAAGACAAAATCTTAAATATTATTTTGGCCAAGGCCATTAAGAAAATTACTAAAAGTTAAATCTTGTAAAGAATTACTGAGTCTAGTTTAAAATTAGCAATGGACATTTATAACTTCTTTGTAAGATTACATGACAATAAAGATAATTATTAAACCAATTATGGTACATAAATACTGAATACTATAATATATAAAAACTGCAAGAAATGTCTCGCGTTCCTACACAATAATGAGCACACGCGCGTACCTATCCCTAGTATAGCCGAGTTTGGGCTCGGTGTACTGCAGCAGGTGGTCGCGCGTCCACACGGGCCCGCGCTCGCCGCACACGAGCAGGCGCAGCTCGGGCGGCGAGAAGGCGCGCAGGCGGCGCGGCGGGAACACCGCGCCGAAGCCGCGCCGGAACGCCGCCGTCTGCCGCCGCACGCCCTCGCGCACCATCCACGCCGCGCTCGCCGACGCGTACGCGCGCGCGTTGTGCGCTCCCACCTACGCACACGCACGGTATCACGGTATCGTTCATACATTCCTTATATGCTTATTTTTCATAATTGATAATTCTTTGGAATTGAAAACGAATGTTATATAATAGTATGTGTTTGCTATATTATGTTAAATATAAATGTGGTTACAATAATAAACAGAAAATTAACTTAAGTGAAGAATTAATTGAATTTATAAATAATTTTACAAAATCTATTTCAATATTATCACATTTATGGAGTATTAAAATAGTTCCCGTGTACAATATAATAAGCTGTAGTAGTCATGACAGATATTATTTGTTATATTTAGCTTATTATATGAATAGGGTCTTCCTACCAATGAAAGAACTATTTCTATTACCTATTATATAACTATTTCTATTACCTCAATCTGGTCTCCACCGTCACACAGCGGTTGTATAGCCACGTCGGGATCCGAGTTGGACGCCACGTGCGTCATAGTAAGTGCTAGTTCTTCGAACGTCGCGCCCTCAACCAGCAGGTCGCGCGCACGCTTCGTCCGCTCCGCCTCATCCAGCGAACCGTCTCGCTGTATCGAGTCGTACTCGTCCGCGGCGTTTAGAACGCTCATTAGGAACCTGCAAAACAGAGTAATATAATAAAATGGTAACGTAATTTTAAAGTTAAGACAGTAATATTCTTTCTATTTACCTATGTCTAATTGGATCAACTTCAAGCAAATGTTCAGTCGTCAGCTCCTCGCCGCACATGATTCTTAAGAAAGGCTCTGATAAAGGTAAATCGACTAGTCGCCCGTCTTGTAAAACCTGCAATGGACAATTTTCGGCAATTATACTGATATAATTCATCATTATAATGTATCTGAATACAATTAATACAAACATACAATAACTTTTAACTATGATTTTAAAGCCTTACCTTAGCTAAAAATACTCCAAGGAACCAGAAATATTTGCAAACTTTATCACAGATAGTAGAGTCTTGAGGGAGGGGCGCGGGGAACAGCCCACCGGCGCGCGTCACATAGAACCCGATAGGTTTCTCTGTTTATAAAAATTATAACTATTACTATTTCATAATAAACAGACGCGATAAAATTATAATTAGGCCTATACACCTAAAAGCTACGTACATTTGAAATGATTCTATAATAAAATACGGTTAATAGGGACATGTATGAAGTTCAACAGTAAGCTATTAGTTCATACAATTTACGATACGTATATAAATTTCCACGTGCCACACAAACACATGTGTTAATCGTAAGGTAATTTAATCGCTGAATATGCTACGTACCGCCGGGCAGGGTGAGGTGGTGCGGCGCCGCGTCCGCGTCGTGCAGGTGCGCGTCGTTGAGCCACATGTGCAGGTCGGCGCGCTGCAGCTCGGCCGCCACCAGCGCGTAGAACTCCAGCGTCGGCCCCAGCCCGGTGCCCTCCTCGCCCGCGAACTCCACCTCCAGCACCGACTTGCGACCGGCGTGCACGCGCATTACCTAACGACGTACATTTTATGTGAACACATCGTTATCAAATGAATACTAAAATAATAATATAATTTTGTCATAAATAATGCCTTTATTTATAATCTTATGTTAAATTTCTTGCTCCTTAACTCTACAACGATTTATCTCTTGATATCTGCATCCAGCATGGACCTGTCACCTCCTCGTCGCTCGTCCACTTTTTTAACTTACTTTTTATTAAGTAGCTTGCCCACTTCCATTCACATTCTTTCTTTGTTTTCTGATTGTTTTTAACCTAATTTTGTGTTTTAATTTTTTACATAGAATATGTTTCTTTCCATTCGATGCTTGCAAGTTTCTAAGGATTCCACTTTTTTTTGTACATCTCCATGTCTGACGTCCAAAGGCTCACCTTTGGACGTCAGACATGGAGATGTCGGACGTCATGACAAATAAAAAATTTAGTCATACGCGCTTACATATTAAATGGACATTTTGTCATAATCGAGAGCAAAGAACGGAATTTATATGTAGAATACATATGGATTTATATGTATTCTGTGGTTCTAAGAAAAAACAAAAGTTGCCCTTGATGAAGCAATATAAAATATCGTAACAAAAAAGACTACGCTTAATTGTTTAATTACCTGCATGGCAGATCGCAGTAAATTAGGATTTCGAGGTATCCTAACTCGTTCATGCCTCAGTCTTCCCATACGGAACTCAGATGCCTCTAGTTCCGCCCGACGTGGAGACACTGTGTTACCCGCTCTGCAATACAACAGATTATTGTTTTGTTATTCTTTTAATTTTATCATATAAAGTACAATAAAAAAAAAAACAATTTAGTAAAATAGAAAATACCTTTGCCTGTCGAGAGCTCGATCCCGTTGTGCCTGGAGCCATACTATCGTCCGAGATGTCCCAAAGGCGGTACACGCAAAGAACATTTGTCTCGTCTCCAGCGGGAATAGGAACGGGCACCAGTCGTTTAGCTGTTGGCACCTAAAAAAAATAATAATATTATAGCATCACATAAATAATTGCATTTAACACTTTTAGCCAAACCATGTATATTATATAAAGTGTAATATGGTACTCCAGGTTACCATCTGGGCGTAGCGGCGGCGGCCAGCGTGAGCGGCTCCTGCAGCTGGTGGTGCAGCTTGTTGGTGAGCTTGGTGGAGAGCAGCGCGTCGGGCGGCAGCGCGGGCACGGCGCCGCGCAGCCGCCGCAGCACGCGCACGCAGCACGTCACCATGCTCGCCCACTCGCCCTCCGCGCCCGCCACGCCGCGCTCCGCTGCAAAGTACACGTCATTGTAAGTCTAAATATACATTAGTTAAGTATTATCCGTTTAGAACGCAGTAGATTAAAATATTTTTTATCCTACTTAATTTTTCTATTACTTAATATTTGAACATAATGTGACAGATATGTTTTATTGTATTATGCCCTTTGTATAATACAGTCATATTTACGTAATACAAAATTAATTTCCGTGTATATAACAAGGGAACATTGTGATTCTAAACTTCTACATAAAGCCTTCCAGCTAAGATCAGCTTAGTGCTGCTCATCGAAAATATAATTTAGATAGTCGATACCCACGTATCGATTATATTAATTACCATATCTTTTTACTGTGTGAATTGATTTTTATGATTCTATTTTAAAGCTGGCCCGCCATATTCTCTCACTTAAACTTGGTCAAATTCTAACAATTAATTGTTAGAATTTGAAATTGATTGGTTTAGTTTTATTACAAAAAAAAATTAATTGCTATATAACATAAAAAACACTACAAATAAAACAATATTCTTTATATGCTCTACAATAATTACCAACAAATCTTATCAATGAAAAATGTTACTCACCAGGATCACCAGGTTCATCTTCTTCGCTATCACTTGAGACTCCAAACGCGTCTGTGCCCTCCATCTCCTTATAAGTCAACCTGTTTGCACAAATATAATTATAAAACTATTGCACCTATTCAATCTCTACAACAACATTTACTTACCCCCTGAATTATAAACATATCCAGGCAGCATATAT
>NC_052120.1:5329022-5362528 GCF_012273895.1 Zerene cesonia | reverse complement strand
ATATTTTGTACACAGTACATTAGTGCATTATGGGAAATAATAAAATCGTTTTATCAAATATAAACATGACTAAATTCAATTGAATATGTTTGATTTTATATTATTTTTATTTTTCCGAAAGCGCTCATTTGACATACAACAGTATTGCTACGTACCACAAAGATTGAGTCTAGAGATTACAGTGTACATAATTTATGGGGCAAATGGAGATTTAATTATCCATAATTGTTACATTACTTACGTGTACGTGGTATCTCTGTGCGAATCGTGCGATGGCAGTTTTGCGTTAAGAGCCAACACGGCGCGATAGAGTGTCCAAGATGGTTTATCCAATGGCAGGGAAACCCCGCCAGAGTTCAACACAAGCTTCAGAGAAGGCAAACGCGTGGTAGTACAGCTGGTAGTCTCCGTTAGAGTAGCGTCGCTTCCGCTCGCCGTAGGCTCCTTTGCTTCTTCCACGTCAGAATCATCATTTAAGGGGATATCGAGATCTAAGGAAAAAATAATTAATTACTTCCGAAGTCTTAGAAAACTTAGTTTGTAAGGGAAATTTATCTTTCATATCTTTATCAACTACAAAAAATACGTAAATTTACGTGAACTTTGATAGAAGGTATAGAGAATTAAAGAAGCTTAAGAAATATCACACGACTATTGGACCACTCTTAAGCTTAATCGTTACATTTTTTTTTTGTTTTTCTTTTTGTCGAATGTAATGCCTCTGTAAATGCGTTGCCAGTGTGTAAGGAAAAGAAAGGAAAAGTATACGGATCTCCGTATAAATACATACCAACAGTCTGGTTGAGATTGGTGCGTCCGGGGCGCGGGTCGAACGCCGGTATGAGCGCGGAGAACTGCCGCTTGAGCACGAAGTCGTCGTCCCAGGGCTTGCGGCCGCGCCAGCTGCCGCCGCGCGCCTGCACCGCCTCCAGCGCCTCCTCCTCCATCAGCGACAGCAGGTTGCGCGACACCTGCGTCCACTACGCGTGTTACACAATATGACACGTGTTAGCTAGAGCACTTTCATAATGTGTTGGGGTTTCGGGGAAACATCCCCGATGGAAATTGTCAAATAAAACATTATATTTCCTTGTTGCGTTGGAAGAAAGATATGCTTTGTATAAGTCGTGGTAAATACCTAAACTATAATATAATAAAAAATAATATGTTATTACTTGTGTCTTCTTGAACATGTACTACTAAAAATTATATACAGGTAATGAGTTTTTTCATAGGATTTAATAGAGAAGCTTTTATAAAGAATTTCATTGCATTGCAACTGAGGCACATTCATCCGTGTATTTTATATTTTATTACAACAATACTTTAAAACGTACATATTTTATAACATCAATGGTATGTTGATTGTCAAAAAATATTTTTTTCAAATGACTTTATAAGTACTTACTACCTCGTGATAAGTTGGTTCGTTTTCTTTGTCACTATCAAGAGCGTCGTCTCCCTCATCATCATCTTCCAATTCTGTCAGCAGCGCTGGAGCACGGCATGATTCAAGGAAATCTTCCAAAGACACCTTTAAAAAATATAAAAATTTATCAATTAAACTTTTGTGCTTAAAATAAAAACATATCTCAAATACAACACAATTTTAATTAAAACATAAATTCATTAAGTAACATGAGATACTAACCTGTTCGCTCTCACTAGACGTAGAAGTGAGTGAGAGTGTGAGTGCGTTCTGCGCATTTGGCGCCAATGACGGATAACTTTGCGCGGCCGATAGAAGCCCACCCGGGAAATTGCTCGAAAGTGCCAGGCGAACGAGGCTTTAAATTAATTTAAAATGGATCACAAATTAAATTTGGCGGTTTTGTAAACGCGTCGTTAAGAAGCAATTAAAATAACAATTAATCCAGTTAGCGACTTAAATAAATCACTCACCTCGGGAACAAGGAGTTAGGGTGATTACTGCGGTTGGAGCGTTGTTGATTTGTATTGTTCCGCGAGCCACTCGTTATACGACCCACACCTAACGACTCCAGAAGCCTTGCAGCACCCTAAGTATCAAATTTAATTTTTTAATACATTACAAAGATTTCAATTCAATGAGTAAACGAATGATTTGGATTTGATAAATGGTTCAATAACTATTAATTATTTAATGAACCGTTTATATGGATGACATCTAGCCGAACCGAACGCGCCGAATGGATCGAATTTTAAAAATCTTAACACAAAATCTTATGAAACCTTTGAACCTGGAAGAACTCTGGAAATCCTTGCCAAATCCGGATAATGTCATCAAATTCGGCGCGACTGATGAGGTCACATTGTATGAGTAGTGTACGATGTCGTACAGACACTTCTTCATTGTTTAAAAAACGATTTCTTTGACGCTGCCGATCCTTTCGGAACATATGCGTGTGCGACGCATCTGTGACATCGACCAGAGATTTACTGGAAAAATACCTGTTGTGTCAGATCTGGTTCGCTAGCGCTCATGGCACCGCTGCCGGTCTGGCCATCGTTCTTGTGCTCGGTAAACTGTCCCTCACCGTTCTCGTTCTCTTCACACTGTGCAAGTAGATAGTGGAATATTTAATTTTATGCCAAAATGAAATCAGTAAAATGGTACTACTTAAGTCTAATCCCATTGAATACTTCAAGTCTACCAAATAGAAAGCAATCATGACATGTTTCTACAATTGAAGCTTTTATACTAGATACTTACTATACACATATAAATTTTCTATATACTCATACACAGACATTATTTATGACATATTTTTTTAGATACTTTTATATACGATAAACTACTTTATCTAATAAACGATAGTGAAATTTCTAATCATAAAAACCCAAAGCTAATGATGCCGCCTGCTAATGAATGCACACTACATGTTATGAATTCTGCTACTGTATCTGCAACTAGGTCCGTATTTCAATTCGAATTGCTGTCTTGTACACATATAGAGCAACACGGTCTAAAAAATCTTCAGTGTCTGAGCACTTTTATAATACTAAAAACAAATGTTATAGCATATAAATGTTATAAATGTTATATTTTATAAAAAAAAATCATAAAATAGATTTTCTCAATGAGCGATTGTTTTTTCCAGCCAATCTGTTTATACACGAAAAACATCCTGACTTAAAGTCACAAACTTACTTGAATAGGTCAAATATCATATATTATGCGAACATATGTAACATCCCTAGATCAGTTAACGCAAAAACATAGCCGTGTTGCTCCATAGGCCCAATGTACCTGTATGTGCAGTCTGTTAGCGTTATTACGCAGCGTGTGCAACAGCGAGGCGGGCAAGGCTAGCAACTCGCTGGAGAGCAGCGCATTCGCACTGTTGCGCTGCGCCTCCCCCGAGCTGCGGCGCCGACGCTCCTCCTTCGCAACGTCACAACCGTTGATACGTCAATTACCACCCGCCTACACTCACATGCTATACGCGCAATTTTTATGCGCTTTATGTTAAGTGCGTGTGTGTGAATGAGGAAAAGTTTAGAGTATTTTGTGTTTTTGTTCGATATTGTTTTAATGGAACTGCCCTTTTAAGTTACATTTTGATTGGGGTATTTGAACGTCACTGTTGTAATGTGAGATGTTTGTTTGCACATACTATGTCGTAAAGTATAATTTATTTATCAGTGATCACGACGCAGTACAAAAATCTGACGTGTAGGATAAGAAGTGTAAAACTGTTTGTTGTGTATGTATGTAAACATTATGTATGTATTATAACATTTTTAGGCAATGGACGTAATTATTTGTGTCAGAATAAAGACCTACGTAAATTTTATTTTTTTAAATCACTATCAACGTTTAACATTCACGTTTACCATTACTCCCTGATCGACCGGCCTTAGCATACTAATAATTGACCTAGCAGTATTCACAAAAAATTAAATAAGTGACAAACGTTTACACTCAATAGCTGATTATATTAGTAGCGTACTTGCAAATGAAATATTTAGTAACAAAAAAGCACCCAAGAGACAGTCGAACTTGGGCTTACCTCTTGACTATTAGACTCTGGCACAGGCTCCTTTGCTGGGTACGGTTTGGTTATATCGGTAATGCTTGTGGGCCCCATTTCCATGTTGGTAAAAGACGTATTGGCCAGGTCTGCCATACAGTTGTTTCCTTCGGCACCAAGGGTTAAAGATTCTACGATTGTCGCAAGGTCTATAAAGAAATTTTTTATAGAGACACTAAGTAGATGAATCTGCTAACAGTGAAAATAAATCTTATGCGAGGAAATAAACGATAACGAGTATTCTAATTGAAATTCAATTTTTATTCATTATTATCTCCATGAATTTTAATTTTACTTACATATTAACAATATAATTAATTACAATAATTTTGAATAAACACACAATATTCACCAGTATTAATATGATGCGTTGAGTTGTTAATAGCGGAGAGGTCCGTAGCGTGCATGCGCGGGCGCGTCATGTTGCTGGCCATCTCCTCGCCGGATATGTTATCCGCAGACGATGCTTGTTCCGTTGACGCCACAGACATCTGTCACGAAAAATTATACTACATTTAATAACTATTCATATAGCAAAAAAACACGGTAACATATTATCAGTTTTGATTAAGAGCAAGGAAATTAATACATATCAATGGAAATCTTTTATTAGACTTATACCTACACAATTAATTTACCTGATTGTCGTTATTAGTAGCATCCGGCAGGCTTGGTGTGGAATGGCTCTTACGTGAACGTTGCGACTCGTATGTTCCTATTAATTTCAAGTCGAATTTTCCCTCAGCACCCATGCGGTAGGAATTGCGACCTCCATGATCCCATCTAAAATTTTAAAATAATATTTCAACTTAATTTAAATATATAAGTACAAAATTAAAGAAAACACAGCAGCTTATGCAGTGGACATAAAACAGCTGTATTACCTACCGAGCAAATTATACATTAGTCTGATGTTATCTTTCTATTTAAAATGAATCGTCAACGAAAAGAACAAAAATAAAATCGATTTCTGTATAGAACAAGAAACCTACCTAACGTCCACCCATCCATTGTGTAGATCCGACGTGACCGTGCCCATAGCTGGATGGGTTCCATCTTGATCTCTCCACTTCCAGTCCGGTCCGCGCACGACGCGTGCGCCCGCGCACAGACTGCGCGCGTTACGCGAGAATCGGCGCGTGCGACCGCCCGCCCCCGCGCCCGCGCCCGCCCCCGCGCCCGCGCCCGCGCCCGCGCCCGCGCCGCCGCTGCCCGCCGGGACGCCGGCTGACACGGTGGGACCGCCCACTTGCCGTGGTGCTGTTTCTACTACGCTCACCACCTTATACAGACATTCATGTTGCTAAATTGCTACGATTGTATAAGATGGATATCAAGTATTGTTACATTGAATATTTATTATTTTTCAAACATTTAGTAATTACGCTTCGGGATTTTTTACAGCATACTTATCAATGAGTAATTGTTTCGTGCATAAATTTTTTTGTTGCTGTTAGATATATTCGGTATCTATTGAGTTGACAGTTTAATAAGTAATAAAACAAGTAGTAATATTAAATCTAGTAGAGGAGCGCACTTTGTCAGACACACCTTGCCATATATCTCGAAGCCGGACAGCGACAGGTAGTGGCTCTGGCCGGACGCGTTCTTGCCGTTCTGCTGCACGCGCAGGTAGCGGTAGGGCGAGTCGGCGCGCACGCGCCACGTGGCCGTGCTGCCCGGCTCCTGCAGCGCCTGCTCGTCCGTGTGCGACACGAGCGTGCTCCACGTACCGCCGTCCGTCGACATCTGGGAGTTTGTTCATTTTCACATGCAATTTAAAAATTGATAATTATTGAGACTTTTTTTTTTTAATTATTAACACCACAATTTTAATTATACTACCAACCTTTATATAATTTTTAGGTGTTACTCGTAACATAAAGAACTGTATTTTTTTCTACTTTACCTATTTTAATATTCTGAAGGATAAGAGTAAAAAAATATAAATAAAAAAAAACATTTCAACAATTCATGAATCTCTGAAACTTCCAAAATAATTGTTGCTTTAGAAATGAATTTTACTACAAATAATTACTAACCTGGAATAGCCAATTCCTTAGTGCCGATCGTCCATAGCCGCGTGCATGACGCAACGTATACGCAGAGGGAACAATGTTAAGTCCCAAGTCAATGGCTATGAAAGCGCGTCTATCGTCATTAGTATGAACGTTTAACGGCTCTGGGGATCTTGAGAGAACGTCTTCAGCTCGACCGTACGGCAACTGCCTGCCATCAGAGGACCAAACACTAACGAGGCCATGTGCTCCCGGATTTACCCATTCACAGGTGCCTGCATTGCTTCCGATAAAATAAATGACACCATTTTCATCAAAATCATGCTGAAAAAAAAATTTGAATGTGTTGTTTCATCATTTTGCACAAGTGTAACATAATAAATATGCAATAAGAAAAATCGAGAACTAAAAAATAGAACTTACGTCATACGAGAATGTGATTGGAGCTTCTGCTTTAATTTTTTGTACAAAATTGTATGTAGGTCTCTCCATATCGTACCACTGGCGTGCTACAGACTTGGCAAGGAATTTCTCCAATTGACGAATCGTAGTTAATGCCTCTACTCTTAGATTACGACTCGTGCTACTTGATGTCGAATCTTCTGAAGTTTCGTCGGTTGCGCGTTCAACTCGTAAACTGCAATCGGATTATTAAAGTTAGAACATTATAAAATTATGCAAGCTTAATTACCTACCTTTGCTTATTGCGTTAAAAGAAGGAATAAAAGAAATGTCTAGAGATCGACTGAGGTATAGTTTATTAACATTTGATTACTATCAGACTATAATACAGGACACACATAAATAAAACAGCATGTTTCAAGCAACTGAAGAATATCAAATAAAAGTCAGTCACCGTATTCTCTTAGTAAGGTGGTGCAAAGCCGCCGGGTGAGTAGGAGGTGCATCAGGCGCTGGGGCGAGCACCGGCAGCCGCTCTACGCTCTCGAGCACGGCCACCAGCCGGGATGCGACCGTCGCGCCCGTGTCGCCCTCCATGAGCCACTCGCGGATGATGCGCTCTCGCTCTAACAACTGGCCGGGGACGTCTGTTGACACGCGACATAAAAATTGTATGTTTAAAACAGATTTACAGGTGATGCTAGAAAACGAACCAAAATTAGGTTTACTTACACAGCCAAGTATTTCATGTTTCCCGAAATGATCGACTAAACTTCTATTATTCTAAATTAACTTTGATAATACAATAGTGACATTTTTTATTTTATTCTTATAGAACAGCATTAACTTACCATTTGGCTGAGGTGAAAGTACTTGAAAAAGAGCAGGGGCCAATCCGGACGACTGTAATTCATAGGCTGACAATAATTCTTCTCCACACAACAGCTCATTGAGTTGATTTAGAGTGTCTCTCATCTCTTTCTTCCAATTATCTAAGAGAACAGATATTTCAATTAATTTAATACTAGAATATGAATTATTATCATACAATCCTTTATATATTATACTTATTTGAAGGTATCTTATGAATGACTTCATTGCATACCATTTGCTTCAGCAGAGACTCGGTGTAAAACCGCCAGTAGTGCACGAAGTCTCGCCACAGGCGGACGTGGTTGCCGACAAGCAGCGCTCGCTAAGTGACGCGAATATAAAGCGCGAGCTCGCTCTCCAACCTAATAAGTAAAAATTTAAATAAAGATGATATTATGTCCTATTCTAAATCAAAAAAAGGCCACAATTTATATTTATTAACAAAAAATGGATAAGTAAATAAAGTAGTAAGGTCATGTCATATTTTAAATTGAAATGACTAATAAGAAAAATAATGGAAAAATATAGAGAATGTTGCATGGTGAAAAAATAGGGTTGTTTGGCGCAGTACCGTGGATACCCTTTGACCCATAAAGAGAAATTATGAGATTTTATAAGAATTTTATCTTTTATAGATTACCTGTGCTTTTTGTGCTTCAGTTTTGGCAGACAACCGACTCCGCCCTTGTGTTACATTGCCATTACTAGCTGTTGTTGGACGACGATCTGCCCAACCACTAGCTAAATCAGGACCTTAAAATTTTGTCAATTTAATTTAAATGGATAACTATAACTGGTGATATAAATTAGAACAACGTAAACACATACCCAAAAATGTTTCGGCTGTAAATGAGTGTTTAGTTCCTCTATTGGACTCAAATATAAAACCTGGTAGGTCTTCGCGGAGTATGGTTGTTTGCTGTTGACCATCAGTGTTATGGATGTGTAGTTCTTTCTCCCTAGAAGGTTAAAAAATAGCAATATAATTATTATTTTATCCTAAGCATTTATATAAAATTACTTCCACTTCCTGTTCCATAATTTTTAACCAACTTTAAAGGTGTTTTTAAGTTTAAAGTGTAATTAGATAATACAATCTTAAAATATATGGATTACTTACTTTTTACAAGACAAAACCCAGTTTCCAAGTATTAACTTAGTATTGCTTGGCTTAGAAAGGATAGGCTGCGGCACGGAATTTTTTACAGATGCTCTCGCCCTTTGAAGTTTATCAATGAATTCACCACGATTTTCTACAAAGAAAATAAAGAATAGATTATTGTCAATGCCTACCTACCTACCTCTACATTTATACATGTCAGACCTGTGTGTTTGATAACTCAAAATGCTCTGTTTTTTTTTTTGGTTACTTATTGGTATAAACATCAGAGAGGCATATACTATATATATATATTATATAATATATATAGTGTAATCGTTTAGTCTGCACAGGCGACTATTCCAGATATCAAAAAACTTTAATCAGATATCTATAGCAATTTAGCGAATAAGTCAAATAACAATAACTTTTTAAAAAACAATCCCATACAGTTAATTTTTTAGTAAGTACAAAATGTTATATTCAAAGCAGATGTTCGAACGAGCCATCTATGACGAGCTGTATTTACAGTCCTCACCAGTATTATCAGTCTGGTGCTCGGGGCTGCCGCTCGAGTACATGGTGGCCAGCTTCCCGTCGAGCAGGAAGCGGAACCAGCCGTTGGAGCCGGTGCTGAGCTCGAGCGCGGCCGCGTCGCTCCACGCGTACAGCGCGTCGCGCCCGCGGCACAGCGACCACTCGCCCCACGAGTACGCGGTGCCGCTGGACAGCGACGACGCGTCCTCGCCGCGGGCTTCACCCACTGCTGTTGGGTTTGAATGCAGATTATTATATACTACGGAATATGATGTAGGCGCCACTTGAGTAGTTCAATGTTCGCTAATATGAACTTTCTTAATGGACCGATTCGTTGCGTAACGCGTTACGACATCAATCCCTTCCTCTCTCCCATACGCTTAATTAAGTTATCACTTCTGTCGCCGTCCCGAGACGCCCCCGCTTTTTTTGTAATAATAATTACTACTTTTATTATATTTTAGGAATGAAATAAAACTACAAATATATGTTATTCCCTATCCTGTCCCTTCAAGTATAATCTCAAAACTATTTTCAAGCAAAAATACTTAAAGTTTAAAGTAGTTGGTATAATATATTGCATACCTGAACCAATCACGGTAGCAGTTTCAACAACAGGCGCTGGATATGAAGCTGCCAATGCCTCCACTTTACTGAAGACGCCGAGGCGCGCAAACTGCTCCAAGTATATATCTGTCGCTTTCACCATCAACTCCTCAGCAATGCCCAAAACAGTTAAGTGGCCGTCGTCATCGTCCTGTGAGGAAAACAGAATTTAACTAATGTCGAAATATTTAACGCGGCATCAATACAAATTAGAATTACAAAGCTCTACATGAGCAAATGCAAAAGCTAAAATTTTATGGAAAAACCATCAATACAATTTAATGTTCTTTTTATTAATGGGCACTTTAAATTGACTACAACATAATAATTATAAAATTTAGTTTGCATCATGCGTTCTTTTTGTAGAATTATGGAATTTTACTATTTTACATGTAACATGTTACATATCATCATTCAAACAGTGAAATCTAATAAAAGATAATAAAAAGCTAAATGGATTTAAGGTTAAATAAAAAACAAACATCCACTCGATGCAGATAAAATTCGATGGTGTGATGCTTTGCACATTTTTTTTAAATTAGTGTAATGATAAATGAGAATGGGTGGGAAAATACAACTTTTCAAAAATTATATTAAATTAGTTTAGAATAACTATGCAACATTTATTTACATATTCGTATTGTTTTCCGAATATAATTAAATTATGCATTCACAACATTTAAAAATAGTATTTACATCTAAACATTTAACAATATGGTAAATAAACAAGAAAGCAGTGCTAGGAGTATTATAACAATGAAAGAGTGGAGAGGAAACAACCATCACACCATCGTAACTTTACCACGGGCGGGCGAATATAGCGACTGCGCAGATACCGGGACTGCGCCCGGCGACCCATCGACAGATCATCCTAATTATACAAATATATTCATTTACATACATAGCCAATGAATATTTGATTTCATGTAATTAATTTACGATTTTGTATTTTGATTGCGATTGAATTATGTAACAGAATATAAATTTTTCATACAGAAGGAATTCAAGTTCATATAAAATCATTTTTATCTTTTGATTAGCCGTTTAGTCGGTTTAGCCGGAACGACTGAACGCAACGGCGCAGCCGCGTAGGAGCGCGCTACACTGCGTTCAGAGCTTAAATCATTAATAACAACTAGATACACGATAAGCGCCCAAAAACGTTGTTATCAAGTGGCTTTCTAAATCCGATTATAATTCATACAAATAAAATTTATTTTGGTGTAATTGACCAATTAGGTACGTCGTAAAACACTAATGGTTTTAATTTAATTAATTGGTAAATTTTGTGAATACACCTCTAAGTGAGGCTAATAAGCTTAAATTTGCTATCAGGTTTGTATCTTTCGACTAGAATTAAACAAACACAATTTACGACGGGATTGTATTAATTTTTGTATCGGATTATATATCTAGTTGTTATCGATGATCGTAGGCAGCGGGCGGCTAGTGACCTGCGTGTCGAGCACTTGCGCGATGAGCCTGGTGAGCAGCGAGGCGGTGCGCGGGCTGGAGAGGGCGCGCAGGCGGTGCGCCGGCGCATAGTGCACCATCTTGCGGACCAATGAGAGGCAAGCTCGTTTCACGCCCGCCCCGCCGGCTGCGATGTAGCGGGAACAGAACACTGGTACCAATCGCCTTTACAAAAAGAAACACAACAACGTGTTAACCATCAATGGATATTGAAAATATTGGTCACACAATATTCGTTTATGGATATACTGTTACTTACTCTAAATAAAGTGCAGCCATCTCCTTATCCCCTGTTTCGGGAAAATCTTCGTCATTAGATGACGCCGGCGAATCCTGGTTACTGACTACAAGCCATTCTCCGGGACACTGCAATATTGCAGCGACTTCTCTATGGCCTGTTAAATTATTAAATTATATTTTAGAATAGAATATAGCTTCATATTAACAGATACAAATTGGTAAATAATAACACTATTTAAAGAAAAGAGTATTAGCTGAATTAGAAACATTACATTTACATGAACTTTAATAAATTTACATTTGTAATAAATATATATAAAGAATATTTCCCCTTTTTTGTGTTAAAGTAAGTTTAGAATATCAGCGCAAATAAGAATGATTCTTTTTTACAAGATAAAACATAAGTTGAAAACTCATAAGCGGTAGGCATTGAACACAAATGTTTAATAGTAAACAAAAACAGTTATGGCATCATTTTGACATGTTTCAACTCACTGCAAATTAAACGACAATTAAAGAATTAAAGGATACAAACTACAAGCATGTATATAAGCAAATATGAATATTAGTATGCCTACTGAATGATCCATGAATGAGTTGTCGAAGGAATCGCTAAAAGTTGATTAGTATATTGATTAATGAAAATGCTATAATACAAACTGACCGGTCCGTTTACCTTGATCGTGCCTTTCTCTTGCTTTATCAAGTGGGGTTTTACCATCCTCATCTCTAAGATCGGCATTGGCACCATATCGCAATAGAACTTTAGCAATTGCAGGCCTACCAAAACAAGCTGCATAGTGAAGAGATGAACTACGTTGCCCGCGATTTACATCAGCGCCTATCAATAAAAAGATGATAATATTGTATTTCTATCCAACTTTAAACAATTAAAGAAGAAATACATGACCAATCCGATAAACTTTTACCTTTTTCACATAAAAACTCCACCATTTCTCTTGTTCCAAACGCAGCAGCCCAATTCAATAGGGTCTGGCCTACGTCATCTGTAAAATTGACATCAACTGCACCACTATTTACTGCAGACATTAATGCATCCGTATCTTTGCCTCTTATACAATCAATGAGTTGTCTATGTGACTTATCGCGCACAGAGCCCTCTCCACTCGCAGTCACATTTGAAGACCCAACTGCAGATCCACTGCTGCTTGTTGATGCAGCTCCGTTTCTGTTTAAACTACTGAAAAATCCACTATGAATTTAAATATTTATTTGTGACAAGGATGATAACAATATGCAGATAATTTAACATATGTGAAAAGAAATATACTATTATCTTTATTGTACTGCATAAATTTATAAAAATTGTGAAAGATGATCTGTTTTTATTTCGTACATTATAATAAGGGTATTATTTTAATAAATAAATAAGGGTATTATTTTCAATTTAAACATTTAATTAAATAAATTGAATGGTTGTTCCTTCTGTTATTAATATACTGCAGAATAAATACGTACGTCTGTATAGCCTGTCGCCCTTCACACAACAGTACAAGCAACAGATCAACTAAGCGCATGCATTCCAAACTCCAACGCTCATCGGATTGCACCGCCGCTTCTATTGCAGAGCAAAGATCTAAACGAACTAAATCCTGTAAATTGAGAAAAACATAAACATTATACATATAAACCATAACATAAATTTAAAAATTTAGTAAATATAATGTACAAATAAAATTATTGCATTCAAAATTGTTATTTTGAAGAAGAAGAATTTGTAGTTATACTTACGTGGGTTATCTGTTCAGAACCACGACATAAGGTTGTTAGCAAACTCACTGTAGTTGACACTGAGGGTACTGAACATTTATCATCACTATTCTCAGTGCTACCAAGGCGATGCACCAATTCTTCAATTAGTCCTATTAGAAAAATAAACTAGATATATTTACCAGATTTAGACAGTATAACAGTATTTAAAACAAGTCATATATTATTTTAAAACAGTCTTGAAAATAGTCCAAGAATTGATTGGTTTATAAAATTAAAACAAGATTTTTATATGCTATATACACTTATCTATGGATGAATAACAATTTATTAGCTTTTTTATTTAATTCTGTTATGACTTACCATGTTCAGCAAGAGGAGCAGGATCAGCATGGGCCCTCGCGAAGCGATCAGCGAGAGAAGCAAAACAACGCAATGCTGCGTCTGCTACGCGAGTGTCACTGTGCTGTAACAGAGATGACAATGACGACACGGCATCTCCTACTCTAGCATCTCCTGGCTCCATCTTACCACAAACTCTGAAACAGAAGAATGAATATTAAAATATGTGTAGATTTGCATTATTGTTGTGAGTGAATGTCAGTGATGATAAATGAATAGTCACTACTATACAAGCAAGTCTAAAATCTAAAACACTAAAAAAATTAGAGACAGGATGCTATGAAAAATAAAATATACAACACTGAAACATTGAGAAATGTGAAATGAAAAGGTTAAATATTTACATTTCTAATATGAATTTGTATATTTATGAAAGGATATAAAATGTATTTATATATTTTTACCTTGACACAACAGCCATAGCCGAATGAAGGGTATCTTTATGCACAGAAGTGCCATAGTGGGTTATAAAATGTAAAACTGCAGGCAGACCTCCACCTTCCCACACTGCACCAGGCTCACGGGTGCACACCAATTCCAATACCTGAAAATTGCTTATAAATTAATATTTATATATTCTTAGTAACTTAGAATGGAAAAAGAAATGTGTCTAAAAATATTATAGTTTTTGCATATGTTATACTCATAACTCAATCACTTGAAAAATATTGTACATTTAATAGTGTGTAATGTCTTGAAAATTTATTAATCATCATTAGTCTTAATTATTACCCACCTTATATAATCCAATAATAATTAAAGCCATCAAATATGAAGAATATTAATTTAATCTCAAAAAGGTAAAATTGCAACAAATCTAAGTAATTTACCTTGATACACTGTTCAGCAAGATCTCGACTTGTTCTATTATTAGGGTCAACTGTGAGCAGTCTACTGCAAATAGCCTTCACAGCACCTTCAATTGCTACAATTCTGCGAGTGCATTCAGCTAAAAACCAACAATAATAAAAGATGATAGATGATTAACTTGTATATTATACTGAAATGCGAAAATCATCACTCATATCTTACACTCAAGTGTGTATATTCCAATCTATGCACATTTCATATGTCAAAAAAATGAAACCAACCTGAGACATCCAAATAGTAAGTAATTGCTCTGGCTGTGACTTCCAAAACATTATCAGGTGCATATTCATCGAGGAATATTTTGCACAAAGCCGGTAAAAATGTTCTTGGTGGACAGCTGAATAAACAAATTAAAATATATGTTTGAGTGAAATCACAATGCTATTTAAACATTTTATTGAGGATTTAGAATCATTACTTAATAAATATAGTAACTACCTTTCAAAGCACCTGTCCACATTATCTGACATGAGCAATAGCATGCATAGCTGCTCCAGAGCAATGAGTTGCATATCTCTCTCATCACCTTGACCGGTCAGTAACCACTCCAGCAATGTTTCTGGATCAACTTCCGCCATCTAATATTATAAAAAAGTATCTACTTTAATATTGAAGATATATATCTTCCGGTACAATTTTGTGAAATAAATTTCAACAATTAAGACAGTTTCAAATGTCCAATGTACAATTTAAAAGTTACAGTTAAGACTTTGTAAAACTCAAGTAAATAAATGCAATTGAATAAAATACCACAGGTAAAGATCATATGTAGTAATAATCATAAAAAATAACACTCATTATTAGGTATAAATTATTTTAATTCTTGTAGATCTTATACATACCTTGGGCTGTATTATCACCTTTTCCCTATAAATAAAAATCATAAGTTTAGGGTGTATCATAGATCATATTAAAAGTTGCGAATTTTTATGCGAGTCTATTTTAATTGAAGCTTTACCATGTTTGACGATTCAACGTAATGTTCATATAGGTAATTGTGTAACACAAAATAAGATCTACGCGATACTTATTTCCGTATTTTAAGCATTTGAAATGAGTTTTGTTGACTTTAATTATATTTAAAGCACATGTTCGTAAAATAAAATTAGATACCTTGTAAATAGAACTATTTTTATAATATTGCAAATCTAGAACGATATAAAGTAGGTTAATCTCCAGACACAAAAGAATAATGAACTGTTCCGTATGTGAATATAAAATTTTAAACACACTAATACATATGATCTCATGAGATGTTATAAAATGTTGTATCTAAATAATATTTATTGTGATTAAGAAAACAAATACCCACAAATAAATAAATAAATGGTTGATGGAAATGGACAATGAATTCGTAAAATGACATTTACTCACGTTAGATAATCATAACTGCATTTACCATGCAAACTATATTTGCTTTATTAATTAAACAACCTAGGTATACGTTTATTGCGACTTTCACTTAGAACACAATTCAATTACATGAGAAACATTTTTTCTAACAATTTTCACAACATCACTTAACCATCGTCATACCAGCGCAAAAAAATAGAACTGAAGTATAGAATATATAGCAGTAACAGATAATAAAGATTAAGAATAGGTAAGAAATATTACTGAGAGTGAAAATTATATTTATCTCATTAAATATACATATTTACACCTGTTCATTTGTATTTAATTTCAATATATATAATATAATACAATAATACATCAATTTATTAATTTTTACCTTTACCGACCTAGGTATTAAAGTTAATATATAAATACTTGCCATGAAAGGAGTCTCGTAGAGGCAGCGCTGTTAGTACTTAAAATAATGTTGCCAGTATTATTTAATGCAAATATCTCCAGAGTTGGGAAAAATAGATGTGATAGGTTGTAGAAATGGTCTTCATTGGATTGTGGATTTTTATTTATTTAACGTAAGAGTATGAAAAGCTCTCCATCTTTTTTATATAAAGGTCTCGAGAACAGAAGAAGCTTCTAAAAGTTTTTCTATCAATTATCACACTAATATTATAAATGAGAATGATTGTTTGTTTGGATGTTTGGATGGTTGTTGTCAGTCACGCTGAAACCACAGAACGGATTTTGATGAAATTTAGCATACATAGAGGGTATGAGCTGATTTGGGTGATAGGATACTTTTTACTTAAAAGGAAGCTTTTCTTAAGAGAAGGAATATAACGCGTGAGAAGAAGCCGCGGTCAAAAGCTAGTTTAACTTATAATCCAGTTAGTACTTTATAGTTGTAATTCTAGTTGTAATTTGTATATAAGTATTAAAATACAACCCTTCTTTTCCTCGGTATCTAGGGGGCCAACTTGTCACAATTTGGTTAACGGTAGAATATGATAGTTCAATATACGTAATATAATGTCCAAAATACATATATGTTGTCTGTAGTAAAAAACTTCCGAATAATAAGTTCTGTATTCTTAGTAAATAATAATCTATTGTTTTTAACATCCATTGTAAATAACTTACGCAATGAAGATAACTTATTTACTTATGCGAAAAATTATATAACGATAACATAATAATATACTAGGTTTTTATGTTATTCCGTTGCCCGATGCGGCGAGGCGGTGTCAGACGTGTTCCGCTCAAGCAGCCAACAGGAGGGTAGAGCGGTGTGATGTTTTCACCTTGCCGCTCTAATCCTGACCTGGCCCGGTAATTGGCTGCCGCCGGGGGGGGGGAGGAAAAAATTCTTTATGTTATCGTTATTTAGAACGAATTATATGTACTTAATAGAACCAGCGATGTCTTAAAAACTGAATGTTTATAGCAATTGAGTGTCATTAGGAAATTTTGTTTCGAAATTTGATTAGTAACTTAGGTGAATTAATATCTACCTACTAGGTCAAACTCTTCTATAATAACATAATTCTATTTTCGCTCAGAAGATAGGTCTTCTATTTGTCGTTTTACAGATAAAAAAGCAATGGACTATAACTTATAAGTATGACAATTAGTAGTTATCTTATCTTATCTTATACCTTTAAACGAGCAATTCTTGTATATATATATATATATATATATATAATTGGGATCTCGGTATCGGCTCCAACGATTTTCATGAAATTTAGTATATAGGGGTTTTCGAGGGCGATAAATCGATCTAGCTAGGAATTTTTTTTTAGAAAATGTCATATTCGTGTTTTATTCGTGTTTTTTTTTCCCTGACATCTATTGGTGAATAGTAATACTATTTTGCTTCGTAGACAGCTGGACAACTGAAATAATGTCATATTCGTGTTTTTTTTTCCTGACATCTATTGGTGAATAATAATACTATTCGCTTCGTAGATAGCTGGACAACTGAAATAACACAGGCACTTTTTATACCGATATTCCTACGGGATACGGTTACGCAGCACGCTTACGCGGTTTCAACCGCGGGTCACAGCTAGTGTAGTTTATATTAGTAACAAAAGTTCAACAACTCTTTCTAATATTAATGTTAAGTTATCTATATAATATTATCTACTTCCAAAGCAACCAAAACGCATGCTAAAAAATCGATTGTGTTTACGCTGTTCATTTCATAGCAACGGAAAGGACCAAGACACAATATTTATTGAAATTTCAACAATCAAGGTGTTACTGTAAACATCGACAAAATTTAGCAACTATGGAGGAAGAAAAGATTAAAGATGAATTGGAAGATTGGAAGGTGTATGAAACTTTACGTACTACAGAGGTCAGTATTTAATTTTGACTATTATTCCTAAATATCAGATAGATTTATGAGAGTTATCGCTTTCTTTGTCTTAGTAAATTTTCGCCTATTTTTATTAGGTGCCTAAATACCTAAATTTTTATAACACATACGCATATTAAATTGACAAATCTCATTTAATTGTTAAGATATTATATTAAAAATGTAAATTAAAATAGAATAAAATCAAACAATAGAAAATTTAATGTAATTTTTATATAAGTGATAACAAATCCCTTCGATGGATACTCTCGTATTTTACAATATTTACCTAGACACATTCAAATGACGTCTATTCCAGTATAGAAATCAAGTATACTAAATATTTCTTGATTATTTCGTTACATAAAAGCCAACCTCAAAACTACACAGAAATGATTTTAGACTTTTTATTTGGCTGCCGACCCCTAAAAGCACTTGTGTAACTTATACGTAATATTAATACTTAGATATCAAGTAACTAATATCATATTACATATTGATCATCTAAGTAACCGTGCTATAAATGGGTTATCATGAACTCATGTTCAACATCCGATACTTCAAGCTGCTACAACGTTGTTGTAAGAAACGTCAGTTGAATAATGCAAACTACCGATATAATAAAAGTACATGGATCTCATTAGGTACATACTGTCTAGTATTTACCTACCTATCTAGATAAATTTTTTCAGACACTATAGTCGTATATTGTACAGTGTATATTCTGTGCTATCGTATTTCAAAATATAATTAGTAGGTACTTTGTTGTATAAAAGACATTACACACAGCTAATTATGATACTATCTATATTTGGTATAGTAATCATATTATAATACGGGTAATGACGTAAATTAACAATTCAATGGAATCATTCAACGAACTACTTAAACAGTAGATTATCGATGCTCTACTAGCTATTTAAACAGTAGATTATCGATGCTCTCTAGTTGAGTAGGTAAACATAACATCTTACTTTTTAAAGTAATAATAGGTGAACGAAAACTAATTTTGGGGTCATTAACTATAAAACATGTATAACAAAACTATGTTATTCAAGCCGTAAAAAGTGCGTTATTTAAATAAATTATTTGAAAAAGTAATAATATTAATACCATCTTTTCACAAGCGTGTGCCTTACCGTACCTTGCACCGATCAATATATACATGCTTATTATCCCGGAGACAATGAATTATAGAAAGTTTGTACTTATCAATCATCAGTAAGTAATAAAAGAAATGGTTTCTGTTGTCGATGCAGTTTTTGCTCCTTTTCCCAAATATATATTACGCATAATGTGGAAAACGATCACAGATATCTACGATCTGTTTTATTGTCTGTTTGTGTTTTGAGTAACCTAGAAATTTGGATCTACATGTTTATAGCAATTGAGTGTCATTACGAAATTGATTTAGAATTAATTTAGGTGAATTAATAGAAATTCGGATCTTCAAGGCGTTATACTCGACTGTATCTCACTACAAAAATTATGTTTTTATTGCTTATCCCGGCTCCGACCGGGTTGATCTGGGATGAAAATAAAATATAACCTAGTAACTCAGCTTTATATTGATGAAATAAATCTTCAAATCAGTCCAGCATTTATATTTCAAGCAAGCAAAAACACATAATCGAACCTTTTCACTTTTTAATATTAGTGTAGATTTTTATAATTGGGAGGGACCGTCATCTACGACTTAACAAAATAGGTGTCGCCATGCTATTGAAGAATATATCCTTTTAATATTTAAATATAGGAACTCGACGAGGAAGTACAAGAAGCCCTTGTAATTTGACATGAGAAGCAGGTCAGGTCGAGGAAATCTTATGAAGGTTGAATGCACAATGTTAAAAGGAATACCTATTGAGTATTTCAACGAATCAATTAAATTTCAGTTGGATACATTATTTCATTGATCAATCATACACGTTACATTCAAAAACTAGTATCAATTAACTGTGGTTTTATTAAAGAAAACCTTTAGGCCAAAAATATATTTTGCTATTGAATAATTAGCGTTTGATGGTTCGAAGTAGGTACGAACTACGAAGTACGAAGACAGGACCATGTCAGCCGGGTCGGGTCAGCTAGTATTTTATACGTAGGATCAAAGGAAATACATACAAATAATAATGTCTTACCAGTGCTAGACTAATATGTAAACAAATATCGTTTGATTAAAATGGTTTAAAATCGAAAATTAATCAATCTTGAAACTCACGAAAACGAGTGCAATTCAATACAGTTTAATCAAAATTTTATATCTTATGTAAATTTACCCGACAGAAATCATGTAGCAAGTAGCAACGTTTATTATCATAATATGAGAAGATATCGCGATCGTGACTTATGCGAGTTTGAAATAGCATTCCCCATCACGCTATATCCGACTAAAAGTACCTTCTCGTTACCGTTACTTAGTCGCCTTTTGCACGCCAGTTTTAACTGACTCCGATATCAAAAATTTCGATTCTCCTTATGATGTTCGCTATGCGGTAGTATCGAATGGTGCGCAATTTATTATCTATAAATAGTAAAAATATATAATTTGTTATTAGTTGGACCCAGAAGTGGGCAATGATATCGTAACAGCTCTAAGAAGTGACTTAGCAGGATTGCAGTACAAACGGGATAAATTAATTTCAGAGGTAAAATACATCCATTATTAATATTTATTGCGTAGTTATTTGAACGATTGTTTAATCTTGTAACGCTGCATCTTTTTAGAATAGCGATTTAAAAAATCAAATGTTGTCCCGAGATCAAAGAATATTAGAGCAACAAGTAGAGATAGATCATCTTCGAGAACAAAATGCTCGCCAAAATGCAATCATATCGTCCCTTAAAAAGAAAATTCAAGATCTCGAAGAATTTAACCGTAACCTGCAAACCTCGCAAGGTAGAAGTGAGCTTAATGTTCAGACTCTTCAAAGGGATAATCGATACTGTGAAGAAAAAATTAAAGACTTGGAAAAGAAATTAAGGTCTTTGGAGTTGGATTGTCATAATGAAGAGCAACAAAAAGAAAATGCACGATGTCAATTTCATGACCTCGTAAGGAGACTGTCAGTCGCTCTGGATGCCGAATTTTGTGATACGACACATACACATTCTCCGGAAAGTTTAATCATTAAAGCTGCTGAACTAGTTCAAGAAATAACGAGGCTCAAGAATAGATGCATGAACACGACAGAAAATCTATCAACCATTGAACAGGATTTAAGAAGTTGTAGGGATACCTTAGAAAGAGCTAACGCTGATAAAGATATCCTTCAACGTCAGCTCTCCTCACAGCTGCTCGATATAGAAAGGTTAAAACAGGAAAAAGAGTCTCTCTCAGTCTCAAATAGAGTATTAGATAGAGAACTTCATGAAGCTAGAGAAAAATTATCACACTGTTCTAAAAATCTCAATGTGGTCACAGATAATGTTAATCAAAATGAATCTATGATTATTCAATTGAAAGGTACGGTACAGTTAATTAAATAGTTAGGTAATTTCTATTATTCACTTTTACATTTTTAAATTGAATTCCTAGAGGACTTGAGACATCGAGACGAGAAATATCAAAGGTTACAAACAGAATTTCGTAATACGATGGAATCTATTGCTATCTTATTAAGCTTGCCAACTCGTTTCGTTGAAGCTCATGAGAGTACTATTAAAGACCGTATTAGGGAAATCTTAAGTGACAATAAGGACAAATCTGTGGTAAGTTAAATTTCTTTATGACTATCCGTTATTGGGTAAATAAATATAAATTGTCATATGCAATTTTCACAAATTCGTTAACTTGGTTTGTCATATATTTCAGCTATTAAAGCTGTAGGTACTTAAGCTATACAACATAAACCGTAGATCTTTTGAAAACGTTGTTTTTTTAACAGCAATTAGAAGCTTTACGTGACAAGCTAAACATGGAAAGCCAACAATTAGGCAGAACTGCTCATTTACACGACCAGGCCAACACACGCGTTCGTATATTGGAGGATGAAAGGAATATGCTAGAAGCTAAGGTGCATAAACTGGAATCAGAACTAAATGCTTTGGAGCTCTCAAAGGACAATTTGAGAAAGGAAAAAGCTAACGTAAGCGTGCTTTCTAATATAACTGCAAAATCTATTTATTACTATACTTACAAGTTAACGTACACAATTTGCTGTTAACAGTTCGTAGCATTCCTTGAAAGACTAAGCCGGACGCTTAATATGGATGAGTTGACGCAGGATATCGGTATAGAACTCCACACCGAGTCCATTATGCATAGGGCCGAGCAACTTGCAAGACTCGAGAGCGATAAAATTGTAGACAAGGTCAGTTCCAGTAACATACTTAGTGAAAGGAAAAACATAATTCTTTTTTATTCCAGTCACAATCGTACCAACATAGCTCGACTTTAAACACAGTACACTCTTAAAATAATATATCGTTGGAAAGAAATTACGAAAACTCTTTACCGATTGTACATTTTGTATAGTTTCCAACCATGTTTCTGTCTTATTGTTTTAACTTACTTATTTTAACACTTAGAATATCGCCTGTAAAAAGTATATTATTATTACCTACCTTAGCACCTGTACAAATGTTTATTAATTGATTTTGCTACCTAAACGTTGCGTGACTAAAATCTCTAAGACGGTGGTGCACTTATATCGACCGGTGAGATAAGGCACCGGTTTTTTACTATGTTTAGACAAAATAACAATAATTATTTTGTGTATTTTGGTAGATGATAATAATTGTGTTCTGTATAGCTGCTATATTATGGATATTATGGCACGCTGCCGAGACTGCGCAGAGAAAGATCTTTCCATGATTTACCTTATATTAAAGAAGTAAGAATGTACATAATGTAAAATTGGCATGTACCTATGTATTTTATATTTTAGAGCATACCTAATAGAAGCCATAATTATTTTAGTGACACAAATTGCATTTATATCAAAAATGAACACAGTTAGAGTAGGTAATCTAGCGCCACCACCATCTAATAAAATCACGCCATTTGATATCAATTAATATGTAATTAACTAGTTACCAGTTGCGTTTAATTTCACAGAACCTATTATAGAATAAATATTTGTATTCAAATCATCAAATTCACAAGAAGTAGCTAGATAAAAATCTCATTAATCATTAATGGATAGAGACAAGTATTTAAGTATCTACTGATATACTTACCTGTGCTAAACCATATCAATTAAGTAATACTTATATATTTTAACAACATATTACAAATTTTAATTTGGTTCAATATTTAACTTCACATTGTCGAATATGATGTTTCTAGACGGCAGTAGTGTACCAATTGCAACGCCGTATTAGAATATTGAGGGAACAGCTTCAAAGGAAAGATCTGCATCTAGATTTATTGCGCCGTAAGCTAAGCGTTCAAGTAAGTGTTAATTCAAATACATATATATTGTTTTTATTTTGTTGTATTTTTGTAGTCATATTAATATGACTTATGTCTGTATCAATTTGTTATTTGTAAAACCTTGTTTAGGACGAGAGCTGCCGCGTCCGCGCAGTTTTGCAAGCAGAGAGAGATGAAGCAGTTGGAAGAAGTAAAAAATTAGCAAGACAATGTGACAAGTTAACTGTGCAACTGAGTGACGCCCGATCACAATTACGCGATCTTAATGCCCAACTTGCTGACGCAGCCGAGTACAAGGTTTATATTGTAATTTAAAAATAACAGTTAAATTTAGATGTATTAGTATTAGATAGGTATGCATTTCGAAAACGTACCACAAAATTCACTTTACAATAAGGCTTAAAGAAATTCAAATATTAGCTAAGTGTTTGTTGTATTCTGTTTTGTAATGTTATTTTATTACTAACGAATTAATGACATTCTATATATCAATAAAAAACTACCATGTAATTAATCTAATCAACAGATGAATTACATATTTACCAATAATGCGGAAGTATGATCGCTTCTCGGGTAACTAGAGCAAGATACTTATAAGGATTAAGTACATTTGGTCTAAGTACGTAATTCACATAAAAAAGTACAAAAAAAGCCTACAGGAAGTATTTATGCGTTAATCAGTCACGATTCCGCAAATAATATGTTGCTCACATAGATTATACTTATATATTGATTTGTAAATGTCTTCGTAAATATAAGTCATAAATACACATTTAAATGGCGTCGTAAAGTGGACTTACTGGAATAAATTGCCAGCAAGGTTAAAGTAATTACTATGTAATACACTGATCTCATTGTGACGAAGTACTCGTTTCAAAAGCTTTTGTTCATTTCTAGAAGGTCCTCAATGGACCTTTAACAAAATTACTATATGTCTAATAAATATGAAATGTTTACCAATTTACGCTATGACTGTTTTTTGCATTAATTTATCATTTATTATTAGGAGCCATTAAGAAACAATCATAAGCACATTTTCTATTTTACCTTTTTTGAATATTCACGTTTTTAATTGTTCTTTTTCCTGGACTGTTAATTGTATTGACTCTTGTTCCATTTCCTACTCAAGATAACATCATTGGAAAGAGCAAGGAAAATAGAGGAGCTTCAGAAAAAGTTGGAGGAAGCAGAAATGCTTAGAGCGAGATACAATCGAAAAGTTAATGTATTGAAAGATCAAGTACGTGCGACAGGAGAGACTTTCGAACAAGAGAGAAATAGTACTGAGCATCAGATAAGTGTACTCCGAGATGATCTTGCTCGAACTAAGGAAGCCCTAGTGGAGTGTCAGAGACGGGAGGCACAGTTACAAAGTTTCAGGTTTGTTGATAATAATACATTTGATAGCACTCAATACTCATTTAACCTCAAAACTTTCTCTATTTACTAGCTATGTACTAGTTAGACCTAATTATTTTTATTTCATAACAAACCAATAAATTTACTTTTTAAACTAAACTTGGTGTTGTATCTGGAATAGTACATTTCAATATGAGGTATGTCAAGGTAAATAGGTAAAATAAATCCATAATAATCATTTCATTATATTCCAGACATTCGATAGCAAAGTTACTGGGTATTCTGGTGCCGGCTTCTATATCGGACTTCGAGATGGTGTCCCGTCTACAGAAGCTTATTGACGCCCACCACGATTTCACTGTTGTGTCCCGGCGCTACGATGATCCCGCCCTGCTGCGTGCTTCTTCTAGATCCCCACCACCTTCCAGATGCAGGACTAGAACTCCTGACAGGTAATGCATTTACGAATGCAATTAATCCTCGTTATTATGTTTTCCATAGAATATTCAGAAAAAATTACATATTGGGACATTAAATGTCTATACGTCAATTTTAATGACTCTGGACTTCAAATTAAATAGAGCAGCCTGTTGTTAACAAGAGGAAATATACATATTCGTCATTATTGACTTCTGCACCGAATGCTTCACAAATTCCAGCTGTTTCACAAAGAAACAAGTACCTCTTACAGATCTCTCCGCTACGACGACTCCGGATACGCGGACCCCGCGTTCGACCTCGAAGATGATCTGTACAAAACACGCGCCGCCTTGTGACAGTCACGCCGCCGCCGCGCCCACTTCTAACCACGCGGAATTATTGGCACAAACCCACATTGATTATACAAATCCGAATGATATTGTTTCCTGTAACTTTGGTGTTGTTGAAGCAACAATTTCATCCTAAAGGGACAAGGGAAGTTTACGCAGTATCCACAAAACAAAATGTTACGTTCACCTAGTTTTAGATACTAAAAATATTTATTGGCAACAAATAATTAGAACAATTCTAAGTAAACTAATTCTTTGGCTCTGTCATAGAGCTGGATAAACGGTTTATTTATGTAACAGCGGGCAACTGAGTTTGTGGTTCGCCTGATGGTAAGTGATCAGCAACGCCCATGGACACTTGCAGAAATAGGACCGCTGTAAATGAATTGACCGACTTGATTAATAAGGTTGATGGTGCCGATGAGATTTTACGTTTAAAAGGTTTCAATTCGAAGTGTTTGAATTAAATAAATAACGGAATCCCTAAAACGAACCTAACTAAATATTTACAAATTTATTAAGAGCAAGAATACGAAAAGCTGTTTTATTCTATGAAGTCAATTAAGTTGTTGACCTTTGCAGAATTTTTGGAATAAATATCACTCACCATTAAATTTCAAATAGGTACTGCTATCGCTTTAAACAATGTAACATATTTTTTTTTTTGTTATATTTATTCATTTATTTGTGTAGTGATAGGTAGTTTTATATTAAATGATAGTTGGTACGTAACCATGCTTCCATAATCCATTAACGAAATACAAATTTGTTATGTTATTTATTTTTTATGACACTTAAATGTTACTTATATGTCTAGTTCGTATGTTAAAATATTTACAGATGAAAAAGTATTATGAGTAAGTATCCAGATTTGTAATGTTAAGGCCCCAATATTTAAATTTAATGTAGCGTATTTAGAAAATATTTCACTTCGTATTTATAGTTACAATGTATACATCTAAGGTCCACCGATACACGTAGTGTTTTGGGCACACATAAATCACTTATGTTTTTCATATATCTTTCTAGAATATGTGTGATATGGGCGTAACCAGATGAGGAGAAAATTTATGGGTTCAATGGAAGACCCATTATAACCCATAGTACATAAGCCGTTCATATTTCCGTTACCGTTCATAATAAGCTGAATCCCGTAATATAAAATAGGGATACACATATTTCACATTGGACTATGGTCCATTAGAATATCAGTATTGCACAGCGAACCACTGCAAATTTTAACATATATAGTAAATTGTTACATATCGTTACTGAATGTGTTCACGTAAATATACTTTAATTTTAGAAATGAAATTTACACAATAAAGGTTCTTAATATGTGTAAGTACGTTATACTGCATTTTCATTTTCCTATAAAATTTAAAGTATTTATTATAATAAATGAGGCCTAACATAAATTTACATATCTCTGTATCAAAGAATAGCTTCATAGTGCAAATAGGCACACAAACATAAAATTGTAATTTTTTTGAGGGTAAACATAAAAGTAATAAGACATGGGGTACCTGCTTTTAAAAACATATTTGACACAGAAATGAACATCGATTTGTTGTGTGTCGTGTGAACTGGAAAAAGGATGTTCCTGTACACATCTTTAATAATTTTCTTCGTAAGTACTGGTAAGCACATTATTTATTACCTATTTTAACTTTTATAATAGCAAATTATTCTTGTCTGTCGCCATTTTGTCTCATGTTTCTGAGAATATTATTATGCATGTATGTAACTTATATGATATAATGAGATTGACGATAATTCTTTGTAACCTTATACAGAGTAAAAGAATTTGAAATATGCGTTGGTATAAGGTATAACAAGTGTCCGAACAAATAACGCATACATTAATAAGTATCAATACGTCTGTAGCTTGCCACGTCTCAATTTGTTAATCTTAATTGACAGATGTAAAACTATTAAACAAGTGATGCAATTTACTTTAATCTTAACGCCACGCTTGTGATTTATTTAAAGCATTACAGCCACACATAAGCATACGGAATACAAACTATTTATGTTCACAACAATGTTGGTTATTTTTAGCAATGTCGAAACCAAGGTACATTGAATTGGATGAAGACGAACAGGAATTATACCGAAACGTTTTCGACACACCTTCATATCAAGATGACTGTGAGGATGACGATGACCTACAAATTGGAAAAGTGGACCTTGTTAAAGACGGCATGTGGGCGCTTAAAGCGAAGATGAAAGAATTGAAAGCATTCAATAAGGCTCTAGTTGCAAATTTGCTCAGCACAAAGCTGAAACTCAAGGAACTTGTTTTAAACAAAATAGTCGCAAAAAAATACGGTGCTCTTGAAAAGAAGAAACAGCATGGATATGAGGTAAACGGCTAGTTTAATTAGTCACGCACACATTTCATTACATCGTGGATGTGATATGGAATAGATTTCGATACACCAATTTTATCATACGATATGATTATCAGGTTATAATTAACTTAAAATCTAGTTAGATATCTACATAGCTATAATATCTATACAAATCTTGACAAAGGAAGAACAGTCCAATTATGAATAAAATTCACCTACTTTAAAAACTTGAGATTTAAAGTACGTTCCCTACATACCTACACAATGGCTCCACTATGTGGTAGTTGGCACTTAATCAATTCGAGTTTAAATAATATTTAATACAACAAAATTCCAATAAGATAAAGTGAAATGACGTTCATGTTGATTGTGTCAAACTCCAGTACTCTTCTGAAGGTCTAGGTTATCCGTCGACCTTCTCTAGATGGCTCAATATAACAAGTGAAAGTAATGCAGCTTAAATACCTATATTGGGTGTAAATTATACGATGAGATTGGTTTGTCAACCTTCGTATTCAACTTGTATATGTTGCATATCTTGTTCGTTGAAAAGTATTTCTTTATTTCAGATTTATGAACCTCAATATGCGCAATTCGCCGCTGTTCCTTACGGACACGACCCTTATCTCGGATTATAATAATAAAGGTAATTTTTAATGATTTTGCCAATGCGCTGGACGATTTTTTATTTTTCATGTTTATATTTGTTATTATTATTTTTAAATCATCATCTATATTGTGGAACTGTAATTGTTTTTAAACATATAAAACAATTCATGAATAAATGTCAAATTATTGTAATTGTTTTTTTATCCCATTTAACCAAAAACGTGTCTGTATTATCTAGGTATAATTGTGGGTTAACAGATAAATGATATGCTACGCCAATGAACTTTTAAGACTTAACAAGTTTCAAACGAAAGACATCAACGGTCCAGGTGCTACGGGCGTGACATCCCACCGAGCTCAAGCGATCAAATTGAATCTTCTGTTCACCGTCACGCACTCGATCACGTCATACGTCACCGGTTCTTAAGAAAGTGCATTACATAAATTTAATTCTTAATTGTAAGGTCACAAGTAGTTGGTGTTACTGCTGAACGCTGTAGTTAACCGCGGCGCGCGAGCCAGACACACGTGTACTAGAAGTGTTCGCTCTTAACAATTCGGAAATCGAATAGAATAAGAGACCTCGCTTAGTTTTACAGCGTGTTACAGAGTGCCGCCGGATTGACTAACGTTGTGACAAAAATGCTGTAAAAAGTTCATATAAATACATTTACATAACATATTCGAAATGTTATTTGTAATTATTCCTTTCAAAGTGGACATGTCCTTATCAATACAGTAGTAGAATCGACTGCATTAGTGCGGATACCTTGTGACGAGATGAGGATCACACTTACATGGATTTTATTCACGGTATGACTTGTGAAATATAATAACAGCGATTAACTTTATTAAAAAATGAATTTTACGAACGATCGTATTCAATTATCGAATGAATTAATTTTACTTCATAAAATACCGGTTCAGTTTCAGGAAATAAACGAATTAAAACAAATTCCCGCAGTTATGTCCAACCAAATACAGAAAATGCGTATATTAAGTGCGACTATTTTGCATTTAACGTTACATTTAAAGTACTTATAAATGTCGTAAAGGAATAGACAGTAACAACGCCTACCGCCCACATCGCTCACTTCACTCATTTTGACCTTCAATATAGCAGCAGTTGACAGAAAAAACGGATGGAAAGAATTTGATATACTTACTTACATAATCTGGACATTTATTTGGATTCCCATAGTGTATATTTGTACCTATTCCATTTTTAAAAGTAGCAGCCCCCATATATATTCAAATACAAGTTTTTTTTTAAGCACTTCAAAAGTAATTTAATATGTAAATATTGACAGTAATTAAATATCACTATAGCGTTGCATTAATTTCTTAATTATGTACAAACTACAAGGTCGAGTAGCAAAGTTATTCATTCCAATTTCTTATTACTCTTAAATCAAGATAAATAAAAGGTGCAGTTACGGATTGCTTACATATTGGTTACGGTTATCTTTTCAGCTTTACAAGATTAAGAGTTATTATATACTTGAGAGATTGACTTTAAAAAACAAAAGGTATATATTCTCTACTATCTAAAAATTTGCTACTTAACTAAAAAGCAAAAAAATGCTATTTGTTAGTTCCGTTATATGCATATTTTATCAACTGCTACATTTATAATAAAAACTGCATGCACCCTTTTTAGCCCTTCACTGATAACTAAAATGCTCATAATATTTAAAAATCTATAACGCGACCTTATATCCTGATGTTCAGTAGTTGTTTGATAACAGGAGGAGCAAAAACTGTAAAATGTTTGTTACAAATTGTTTAAGTCTAAACTTGAAATACAAACTCAATTTAAGGAAAACTGTACCCTGTTTCAATAACTTTTCTTTTATCTTGTACAAACAGGTAATTCGGTTTATGCGCCTTTGATCCGACACCACATATCAGACATACTTAAAAAGATTAAGTCATGTGTAACACGTCGATTCAGTTTTAGATCCATCTTCCTATACGTATTAATAATGTTTTTTATTTAATAGATGCTTTTATCGGGACTATATACGTATATATATACGTATATAAATTGAACGACACGATACAGATACACGACAAAACACACTAGATGCGATATTCATTGATTTTTTTTTTAATTCGTTTAACCAACATTTCAACACAAACACACGTTAGAAGATATAAAAAAAAATGCAGTCACAGATTGATTGCAATGAATACAAATTATTCATCGTATCAGAAGCCGTTCTCATCAAAATGTGACCACTAATTCTATTGCCTTTCTGCTAATGATCTACACACAATTAAATTAAATGTGTGTATTTTATATAATACAGAAATAGGTAAATAATATAATATGGAAATACTGCATCTATCTTTTTGTAGTTTTAAATGCATACTCTGTTATCTCTTTACAAATTATATAGCGGTTTAGATTATCTGTCAGTAAAAAGGACATGATGAATAAAATAGACGTGAAAAAAATGTTAAATAGTCAATAAAGCGGCATTGTTATTCAACGGTGTCACCTGCCCTAAATAACATTTAGATACAGTAATCATATTCAATGATAACATGATTTATTTTTCGTTCAATTTAAAAAAAAATTAACGGGTAAGGTATTATGCTTATCAACTGACTTCTGGCGTCGATACATGACCACTTGAAATTCTAGTCAAATACCTTGAAAGAAAAATTCTTGGCAGCGCATTGAATCTTTGGAACAGCATAACTAGAGGGGATTAAAAAGTAAATCCTAAACGACACATCAAATAGGATGAAGTAATTATAAAAAAAAAACATATTGGTAACACTTGGAATTACCTAGGAAACGGTTCAACTTTTGTAATGTGTTAAAAAATTAATAGCCTATGCCAAGATGTATGAAAAATATACACGTTAGATTATCTACAATTAAATAATTCTAAAACTTAAGCAGCTAACTACATACATCGTAAATGCTCGGTGATATTACAAAATAAACCATAAAAAGTAACGAACGCAATTTAAATCTTAATGCTATACATGTTGACCATTACCAACGAATAAGTATAAAATGGCAATTATCATAAAATAAAATACCTAGAATGCTCTGTGCAGACGTTATAAAGAAAAAAAAGTTCTCGCATATCTCGATTTAAAAAACACTATGAAGTAATAAATGTCACTGTGATCTTTAACAAACTTGATCACCTGTACTTACGAATTTGAATCCAGTTGAGGGCGAAACGGGTCTCGGTATCACTTCCTTGAATTACCTTCTTATTTGTTATATGACCTCAATTATGAATAGGTACATATTATTCATAGTCACTTTTGGCATCTATCAGAAATGGTAAATAAGCATTGAAACATTGAAATGAAACTTGACAGTGTTCTCTCTGTTAAAAAAAAACCAACTGTTCTTTTTCTTCTTTCGTTAAATAAGTAAAAACTACTGGAACTGAAACTCTACACCTAAGCTTAAGTGAATCAGAGATTTTCATAATTCTGGATGTAATAAAACATACAGTTTATTTCTTTACTGTCCAAGTGCACTATCATATGTCAATTTATTTGCATTCAAGTTAAAAATACCGCACGATCTGGTAAATCAGAACTGGTTTTATCACCTCGCCCTGCGCTCTGCGTGCAATGCGGACCTTATAAAGTTAGAGTGAAACACCGTGGACGAGTTATCATACCTTAACTAAATTTAAGGACAAAGGCAACAGAATTGTCGATGCTTATCAACAGAAAGGACAAAGCAAGTGACCTAGACCGTTTGATCTACTTTAAGTACTTTTGGCGACGCTCGACGTAGCGCGTACGTGCGTGTGTAATGCTACGAAAATCTCTCTTTTTACCTCTTAACAGCGAACAATTTTATAACACAAAACAGAAAAGATTATACCAAATAAAACAAAAATAATGGATTTGCTAACTGCAAACAACTTAACGTTTTGCAATAATATGATTGAAGGCGTTTCATTTGATAAAAGGTTTCTGAAGGCCGCCTAGTGTGCGTGCACATTGATAGCTAATTGTTATAATTGGAATAAATAATGGTAAGAATACTCACAAACTAATAATTATTATAGTCGCAATATGAGTTCAGATTAGATCCAGTGATCTTTTAAGAAAATGCTAATGGAATTTACCAACTTCATATGTAAAACCTCGTATCTTAAATTTAAACTATATACCGACTAATATATTACCTGCCTAGTTATAAAGTAGGTACGATATATTCTATCTACATCTTAATTTATATAAATTACGTCTCACGTTGTTTGTTTGCGTTGAACTCCTAAACTATTCAAACAATTTTCATCAAATTTACATACCATATGCAGTTTGGTCCAACTTAAAAGATAGAAGGATAGATTATATTATTTCCATTTCGATTAACAACTACCCGGACAGAGCCGGGATGTATGATGTAGCTAGTAGTATACAATTCAACAAATCGCCAGAATAAATTCGCAAAAGATTGAAATCCAACCAATTTGTAACAAATTTTGTTGTAGGTAGTTATCGACTAAACATGTTGGCCTACAAAAAATAAATCATTAATCAGTCTAAGTAAACATTACTAATTTGAACGCTGTTATTCTTATAACTTGAAATTGCAAGCCTTGAGAAGAAAGAAATGAGAAACCTTCACATTTTTCATTGTCACGGCGCGGGCGCGTGAAACTCAAGGCGGGCGCCAGCTTACATATTTTGTATAATGTGTCACTGTATCAAATCTATTATGCCATTCTCATTTATTTACACTACAATTTGTGATAAGTAAGCTTGATGTACGGCCCCTTTTTTGGGACCATTAGAATACATTTCTGTCTGCTGATTTGTATTAATATTTGGTCTCTTGCTCTCTTAATTAAAGTATCAAATCTTAAAACCCTTATTTTATTTTCATTCATCATCTTCTAAACCGTATGCTTTTTCATAAAAGTTACACAAATGAATAGCTTTGTATTTATATAAAAAAATCGTATAAGTGTGTCCTCGTTGTCATTCTCCCAGAGAATGAGTTGAATGGGATGTGAAATCAAATGAAGTTTTATTGTAGAGATTTATATAATCTCTAGCTATAATTACTTA
>NC_052120.1:5320462-5328022 GCF_012273895.1 Zerene cesonia | reverse complement strand
GACCAGGATAACGTACCGCGCAATTTGTAGGACAATATGTCTGTTAAATTACATGAATATTAACTAAGTAAAAAAAAATAAAATCAGCTGGTTAGTAATCATTTATGAAAACCTCGTTATCGATACATGTCGGAAAGAGGGGACTCTTTGATCAAACCATATATTTTGTAGGACAAATATTTTTTCGAATAATTTAGATAATTGTCTTGAGATTTAACAAAAAAAAAATCAGTTAGTAATAAATATTTGAGAATCATCAAATCAACATATTTTATCCTTGCTACCTCTGTTAGCTACCACAATCGAAAGTTTCGTACAGGAAATTATTGGGCGTCTCATCAAAATAAAGCTACTCACGGATTATTAGCTTGATAGTAATCAAGTGCAAAAATGGGCGATGGATCCTGGACTATATGTACCTAATACAGGTCCATGCTCCATCATAAATATCCAGTGTGGCGCCATTTTTTTGTGTTAGTTTTTCAGTCAGTCATGTACAAAATATTAACAAGTTTAACATTTCAAAATGTCAATATTAACATAATAAAAGAGTATCTTTCTTTTTATTACAAAACAAATTAAAGTTTATATTAACTAGGAGCATACTAAATTCCCATTAAATTTTGATAAATATTTATGTATAATTGTTGCTATGTATCATGATGATAAGTAGGTATTTTCTTACTGTAGTCTAGAAATCAACACTCGATCGCAAGGCCAGTGCGGGGTCACTGACAGCCACCACCCGTCATTACTGAGCCATTCAATTAACGATTTCCGCCCTGGTTCAGATACCTGATCTTTATTGAACGCAAAATGAAATAACAAAACTCGAAAACATTGATCAATATAAAGCCTAAAGGCCGGACTTTATTCAACGATCTTATCCCTCCTATATTTTATTAAAATCTCTGACATCAATAAAAATAATGTATATATTGCACAAAAATATGAAAGGATTATAAAATTGAATCTCGTAAGTACAATGGGAAACAAATGGTTATGTACCAACATAAATTTTGAGTTGACATTATCGCACTTAAGTGACCATAAAAGCTTAACTTATATGGTATATTATTTCATTTTAAAACATATAAAGCGTAATTATATTTATGTCGTTTACGTATTAAGAAATGACGAAAAACATTTAACATTCCTCCTCTACTTATTTGATAAGTCAAACTAGTATCTCAAAGGTTTTATTTCTCCGACCAATGAATCCGGCAACAATGAATATGCAAATAAGATTTCGGTGTAGATAAATAAATTTTTTATTTATTTAGTTTATTGGAAATCATACACGTATTTTCATATTCTGCTTACAAATATTCCATTCGGATATGGATGCTTCGAATGGGGGTTTTAAAGAACGTTTAGCATATCTATGCCTATGCCAATTATAAATTTTATAATATTTAATTTAAAGTGTCATAAAATTTGAGAACAGAAAATATTTTAAACGTCAATTTTAGGCTTAATAAAGTGTATGCCAAAAATACGGTCATGAATATTATACGTTTATTAAACAAAAGGTTTTGTTTTTTCTTTTCAGATTTTGCCGTACATATTGATGAACATACAGTCGGCACAAAGCCAAATAATACATCGCACCAGATATAACAATGGCGATCAAAAAATAGATACCGCTCAATACACACCAAAGCATGCAGATGATTCAGAAAACGATGAACAAATCATATCTGTGAGAATAACATCTTCAGTAGCTGTTGGAAGAGGAACAGGAAAAGTTAAACAAGAACCGAGTCCTCCCGTTAAAATAAATATTTATACTACTAATGAACCTATAACAACAGAGACTGCTGATGTAACAGGGTCTTATCCTTCAGCTACAAATTACGATTTTTTAACAAGCACTTATCAAACGTCTGAGCCAATAACGGACTTGCCACCACATCTTGCCGGTGCTAATATTGAATATATAAAACAATTGCAAGCAAAAAAAGAAAATCACGTTCCCAGTCATTCAGAGCGTGTATTTCAGGCCCGACCAAGTGATAATCATTCTAATGAAACTGTCGATTCTGTAGCAGATTCTTCAATTCAAAACACATCTGTTATTGAAGAAAAAGATGGTGAACTCGTAGAAAATGTCCCGTTGGCTAGATCTATTCCTTTATCATATTCTTCTAAAAGTTATTTACATAGACAAGGCGAAAACAATCAGAAACTAACTACAGTAAGTTTTAATGTTGTACATGACACCCCTAAGTTACTAAATTATAACGAACATAGCTCAAAGTATATGAATCCAAGCCAGCCAGGACTGCCTGAGTATTATAACGAACCGTCAAAAGTGTACAGTGAACCGGCTCAAGTTTATAGTGAACCTGCTAAATTTTATAGCGAACCCGCCAAAATTTATAGTGAGCCTGCGAAGGTGTATAGTGAACCAGCCAAAATATATAGCGAGCCATCAAAGATTTATAGTGAACCAGCAAAATTTTATAGCGAACCAGCATCCTTACACCTACGACCGGAAGAAATTCCGACTAGCCGTAATCCTTGGTTACAACGCACCGACACGACAGCTTACTCTAGCACTTACAGTACCACACCGCACAATGTTGCCACCAATCCTTCATATAGCAAACACAGATTAACCGAACATCAACCTGAAAAAAATTATGAAGTAGATGAGAAAGTGAGCGTTATGACCGATGGTCGCAGCCACGGTGTTCAACCCAACAGCAATCCTGAAAACTGTAAGCAAGAAAACTGTAAAGTAGGTTACGTAGTCGAAGGACGACAATATAGGAAATATAGGGTAGAAGAAAGAACTTCCGACGGCTTTATAGTTGGGGAGTATGGCGTAGTTAGAAACGAAGACGGAGCGTTGAGAGGTGTCCGGTACACAGCTGACAGTGAAGCTAGTCCTCGTCTGATTCACGATGCACTTATGAAGTTCCTACAGCTCAAGTAGTTGGTATAATATCAATTTATATCAAACACTAGAAATTGCTCAGTAATCTATTTGTTGCCATTTTGAAACGAATTTGTTTCGACTGCATATTTTTAAGTTCTGTAGGTTGTTTAAAATAAACATATAGTAAGACTGATGTGTTTTTTTAATCATGAATCCCTTAAGGTAAACTATTCGTTGGATGCATTTTCGAAAATTCTATTGCAGTAATTAATTCATTCATTCATTTAATGTGAATTCGTCAAATACCATTTCCTTATTATTATTAACAATTGTAAAACACTTCTCTAAAAGTATTTAAATAAAAAGAATATTGGTGAAACAGAAGTTTTTTATTAAATATTTAACACATGTAAGCCAATATTATAGACAAACCTTAAAATTTATATACAACTCTAAACCGAAAAGAAGAGGGGTGCAACATATTATATTTTAGATAAAACAGTAGCAACAATGGATATAATTTTTCATATATTGTTCATTTTAATTAACGGTAGATAGGATCTATAGAATTGTTCATTATGAAGTATAAGGTTTTGTCCACTCATTTTCTAAGGTTAGCGAGAAGAAAGAACATATTTTTATGATTTTTTCTAGTTTGTATAACACTTACAAATACTTAATTAATTACATTAATAGAGGCTATAATAATTAATATTGGTGCCATAGAATACAAGTGATATATTCATAGTGAACTATCTATCTATTTATAATAATTTGTCATTACCATCGTAAACTCAATCGTTGATTAAATAACTAACTTACATATATGTTTTTATTAAATATTTCAATTAGATAATTACACGGAAACATTCTTAACATTAGGTCCGTGTCGAGATTCTACATCTACTAATTAACAAGACCGTAACGCCTTAAGCAATATCGACAACAGCTTGTGTATGAACAATCAACAACAATAAAATACAATATTGTGGAAGCACATTAGAGTTCGACTTTATAGCCGATACTAAGCTAAGGTACAAATTATCATACGTTGTACCTCCACTCTACATTATATTCATAAAGAAGACGTCTACACACAGAACTTATAACGGCATACAGACAGATATATAGTGACATAATTTTATGGAAATGGAAAAGTCAATTGGAAATAACGTTACCGTTCATTTAGGAACTCAATTTAGGCAAAGTACATCATAAGCCCCTCTCGACTTTGATAAATCCTTAAGTATTAATATATTCAAGTATTTTATACCTACAGGGTATATCGAAATTATTAATTTGAAGTATTATTACGATAAGTAATTACAAATTTGAATACGAATTAAACCAAGTACTTGCTTATTAGTCAGCGGTAAGGTCAATTAATAATATCTACTTTATATCATAAAATGTTTAATTGCGAGAAATATGTCTTAGACATTTTAAGTAGAACGGAAGTGTATTATATTAACGTCAATGTTTTTATTTCTACAAGTAGAATGCTTATTACATTAAAAGACAAATAACAGTCAAAAATGTTTTAAAACATCATTTTGTATTGTGGTAATAAAACGATAGAAAATTTTATAAAATATACAATACGGTTAAGGGTAGATAGGTACATACAGAATATTTCCAATAATTTTTAAGTAGATCGTGTCTAGGCAATCTACATTTAAAACCAGTGCAGGAAACAAATATCAAGTTGTAGCCTTTAACTGTCACAATTTTCTTATTCATAAAAATGTATTTGGTCAAAGACATTTATAATAAAATGCTTAAGTAGAATAGAACTCGGTTAGAAATAGAGATATGTTTTTATATCAATGTTGGTATAAAATACTAAAAATAATAGGAAATAACAAATCTACAATAAACGCACAGAAAAATACGTATTCAAACTGTTATAAACAACAATAAAATTTCATCAAAAGAAATACAAGTGCAATCTCGCTACTATGTAATTTTAATCTAACAGTAACTTATGTATATTTCACTTTTCAACTCATTACCATCAATAAACACTGCAGATAAAAAATTCAAAATGCCAAGTAAAATACCTATAATATTTATATAAAATACAACACTGATAAAATGCAATCTACATATTTTCCGTAACGGCGGTATAATAAAACGGCAACATCTATTATACATAATAAGTTTTCTATTAATTTACAGTTTTTTGCGATAGGCATCAATCAGTTCGTTGATCGAAGTCAGTAAGTCCACCAATATTAAATTATACGTGTTTAATCAAACAATGTACTGTGTGTAATATAAGTTGTAAGAGATACGTGAATCTTATAGAAAAACGAACAGGGTCTTATAGTAATAGAAGGAATATGATAATAATGGCAGTACACAAACATTTCATTATCATTTTGATTTTGTACCCATAACTTAACACGTTATATAACGTTTCGCATCGAATCATTTAAATTCAATACATGCAAAACATACGAGTAAAATTTTTCGGTGCAATATTAACCAAATGACAGACATTTCTAATACTTTAATAATCTGCTTAATACAGACCTAAAGTGCCCAAACACATACTAATTTTCATACTGTGTAGGTAAAATCTAGCCTTTCTAACGTCATCTTCATTGATAAAATAACTCGTCATTGAACGTACAAATATTCATTTATAGTTCCATGTTTTGAGTCAAGACAAATAATTTAATCGTAAGTTTCAGACTCCTGCTGAACAAGTTTAAATCGTCGTGGGCTCTTCACAGCGACTGAACCGTGGCCGTCTAAAGAAAGGCGACCTTTCATTTGCAAATATCTGTATGGAAAAATGTGTGAATATTAGTTTTACGAAACAATGTAACATAAAACGTAAAGCATACCAACATACCCGATTAATGTGTGATTGAAAAATAGATCTTGTACGTGTAATGCATGCATTATAAGTATCTACTGAAAAAATAACTCAAATTAAAAAAAATAAACCTTCAAAAATGTTAGATTATAAGCATACGTAATAGGTAGAAATAACGTACCGTTTGATGTAACGAGAGACAAGTTTCGTAGGACGCTGCTGCCACTCGTCCAGAACCTCTTTAGGCGCTAAGACCTGAATTAATTTTTTTAAGTGTAAATCAATAACGATACTATATAGATAAATCTTTACTAAGATTGCAATGGCCATATAACCATATACCTTCTTATATCACCAAATAAATATCATATTAACCTGATCTCCCTTCAGTCTATCAAGCAGCGTGACACAAATAACAGCCGCTTTTATACCAGCGTGGTGAGTGAGCGCCGCAAAAGCGAGCGACTCCATTTCAATATTCACGACCCCAGATTTGTGGACCCTTTCAAGGTATTCCATCTTGTCCGCCTCAGTGAAATCACAGAATGCACCGTCTAAACGACCCTGGCCTGCAATTTACATAACGTATTTATCTATTCAGATCATCTATAAAAGACATACCTATAGAAGCGAATAAGTTTTTATTGTTACAATTCCTATTACTACACATAACGCAATCCAGTGTCAAATGAACGTTAGCCAATTTTGCTTTACATTTCAATCCATTACTTAAATGAGAATACAAAGCGTCAATTTACAAGATTAAATTATATAATATTTTATTTTGTGTGTCACATAATTGTAAAGAAAAAATACGAACAAAGCATGATAACAGCTTCTCAGCAATTGTAACAGACGAAATTATTTTTTCACTTAATTGCAAATATTGTTCATGCAGTAAGTAAAGTATGACAATTACCTTCATAGAAATCATAAGTACACATGGTTTTGCCAGTGACTGTATCGTAAGGGTCTTCGGGATCCGCCAAGGCTTTAAGCTCCCTCGCCAATCTTCTATCTAATTTGGCTGGCCTTTGAAGTGTTTTGCCGAGCACCATCTATTTAAAAACGATGATTATTTTTCAATATTATTAGTTTCTACGTTCATTTGAAATACATTGAGAACGCAATTGCGAATCTATACTAATATTATAAAGCTAAAGAGTTTGTTTGTTTGTTCGTTTGAACGCACTAATCTCAGGAACTACTGGTTCGATTTGAAAAATTATTTCAGTGTTAGATAGCACATTTATTGAGGAAGGCTATATATGTACAACGGGCGAAGCCGGGGCGGACCGCTAGTGTAGATAAGTAAGATAGATAAGTAAAAAAAAAGACAACACTAATTATTCCACTACTCAAAATCAATAAATATAAAAAACTTTAGCTTTAGCTTTCTATTTTCATTAAAATCGTATCAAATAAACCAACCAAGAAGAAATTGCAAATTTTTTGTTACTTTAATTGTCAATATCCCAGCTAATATTTTTAATTTCTTAGAAAGTTAAATTAACTCTCATTAAAGAAGACTTATTAATTTTACACGAAAGAAGACACGCGGTCAGAGTTACTATGAAATTAGTAAATTATGAATTTGCAGAGATGTGGCTTATTTGAAATACTTGTATTTAAAATACAAATACAAAATACCTATTTTATATTTTGCCTATTTTATATCTGAATAACTTAACAAAAAAATTAAAACACCGAATTAGTATTTTTGTTTTCTAGTTTAAGTAAATAAAATAATTATTTGCATTTCCTATTTTATTATATTACTAGCGGTCCGCCCCGGCTTCGCCCGTGGTACATCTCCATCCAGATCCTGCTAAGATTATAAACGTGAAAGTTT
>NC_052120.1:5305475-5319462 GCF_012273895.1 Zerene cesonia | reverse complement strand
GTCCAGTAGTTTTTGAGCCTATTCATTACAACCAAACAAACAAAGTTTTCCTCTTTATAATATTAGTGTAGATATAAACTATTTTTTAAATCTCTGTGTATTTGAACTCATAATCTTCATTTATAACATGACTATTCTTAGTTAAGATAATGCAACATTAACAAAGAAATATACTCTTATTATTCACAATCACTTTTGTAAAGGAACTATGGAATGTTATCATGTGGCCCTGGCATTGAACTATTGTATATTGTGGTTAGTATACATACATTGCATATGGTAAGGTACAGACAAATAGGCAAGTTATTATTATTTATAAGAGAAAGGTGTTTGCTGCTTAAGTTATTCTAATACAATAGAGGTCTCGATTGCGAAAGAACGTCATTGGAATGATAAATATAGCAATGATCTATATTTCTTATCGTATATCTACATCATTTTATTCATTACATTCTTAAATTCATCTGATTTTTTGTATGAGTAAATACAATATATTTTAACTTTGTTTTTTTTTGTTTGCACTAAAAATATCCAATACTACGAGAGCTAAAGAGCTACACATCAGGTACAAAGAAGTAATTACTGAGAAGTATAATACGAGTACTATATTTATGAAATTTATTTTTGTCCTACATCAACCCCGACAGAACCGGCACAAATAGTAAGTAAAATGTAAATATGCAAACCAAACGTTAGGACTGTCTAAGACTGATATCAATAAAAGCGTAACCTAAATACATATGAAAACAAATTAAAAATAAACTTACCACTTCAAGAACATTCCGCAGTGCTCCATCCACCACTTCCTCCGATATAACGACAGTCCCCCCCTCATTGCCGATACCCCCACAGGTGCCTATCCTAAAGAACACCGGGTCACGGACCTTCGCATGGTACATCAGCTTTATCACCTCGTGGAGGAGAATACCCACGGACGGGATACCCATTCCATGCTGCGGAATGTGTGCATCGTTAAAATTAAAACGCTTATAAAGAACAGTTATCAAAAAAAAACTTAATCGCTTTCAAAATGTCAAAACTAGACCAAACTTAAATGGGACCACCATGACCATGGATTTAATTTCAACTTTGATTGTTTATCAAGGATCGTTGACAATCACCTATCTTCCGATCAATTTAATTTCATATTGAAAAGTGATTTTAGTTTTTTGAAAATATATAATCAACTTACCTACATAGGATTTTGAATAGTAAATCAGAATGAGGTTTAGTTGGTCTACAAACTTATTGCGTTTTTTTTTAATATGCCTATCGATTTATATTAAAGTTTAACCACATTGTAAAAAAGTTATACACTGTGGTTAAAGAGATCTTTGTGGCTACGCTTCAATACTCCGATAACTTATTCTATCTATCGTAGGAATAATACCTACAAATCTTTATCTCTCAATTAATGTCATCTATAAATTAATGCGAGCGTTACAAATCCAATACCAAATATGAGATAACACATCAGTTTGAAGTAGAAATTTCCTTTTACATAAGCGCAACCCACATCATCAATTATATCAATTGTCTCCGTACAAAACATGAGTCAGTTCCTTAGGGAACAGTATTACAGTTTAAAGCAATTGAAGATACATACAATAACAATTACTGTGTTCAACGTTATGTAACAATTATGTTTAATGTAAATGTATTGTTTACGCATACCAACTTGTTACTTTTACCGTATAAATTACTTCTGGGCCATTTCCCAGGTATAGCATCTTTTTATATGGAAATCGGGATTGCTGATAATTTCTTTATAAGTGTAAATAAATTAAGTAAAAACTTACACTTATAGACAGTACAGGCCCAACTTTGTACATAGAGTAACGATACGAAAATTGGCTTATATCTTGAAGAGTGGTTCCACAGGGCAACTTGTGTCCGATTTCTGCCATAATGTTATAAGCGAATTGTTCCATACGCTTTGGAGTACCACCCATACATACGAACTGAAATCAATATTATTACGTTATAAAAACGCAAACGTTTTCAGACAAAGGATAATGGATTTATTAACTGGCTATGAAGCCAATACAGTTTTAAAGCGCAGCACTTATTGTAGACCAGGTAGGTAATTTTGTGTTTAGCTAAAAAATAGTTGAAATTAAAAAGAATATTAGTTAAGTCTGTGGATTGATCTGTAATCATAGCATTAATATTACCTTAACATCCCCAAACATCTCTACGAGATCATGGGAACCACTTCCCAGGGCCAGATGGTACAATATATCCTGATCCATGAGTTCGATGTTCGGGTTGCGAAGGCGAACCGAGCCATCAGGATATCTGCGAAATTAATTTCAATTGGTATTTAAAAAAAGCAGTGAGAAGAGTAAAGAAGCAGTGGTGGCTCAGTGGTGAGAACCTCGGACTTCAAAATCGATAAGTTGGGATTCGAGACCGGGCGAGCGTGCAGGAAATAAATTGATTTTTCAATTTATCTGCACATGTGGATAACATCACCACTGCTTAAAACGGTGAACGAAAACATCGTGAGGAAACCGGCATGTCCAAGAATCAAAAGTTCGACGACTTGTGACATGTAACCCGCACTTGGCCAGCGTGGTGGATTATGGCCTTAACCCTCATAGGAGTCCTGTGACCCAGCAGTGGGTACATATATGAGCTGATGATGATGTTATATAAAACTTTTAAGGGGTTATCCATTAGTAACGAGAAAAGGGGTGTCACCTAATGTAATGAGGATGAATTGGATGTTTCGACAAAGATCATTTTTTTAGTGTAAAAAACGAGAATTTTTTTAATCTTGATCTTATCACTTTTAAACATCTAAGCACGGACATCCAATAAAAATATAGGTCCTGAAGAATATATTCACTGGAAATAAGTACGAGGAATTCACGATTACTAACTACAGTAAGAGAGGCGAGTTGATACTGAAAACCTAAATATAGGTTTAAAATCGCAGAAAACATTTGATTTCAATCAATCGATATTTCAATTTTCACAGTTATTTAATTTCAGATAAACGTGTTGCTGTTTGATGAAGATTGATCGCGATAATTTCAAAATACTCATTGGTTAGTTACAACAACCACATGCTGTTATTCTGATTTCACCACTAATAAACTGCACGTAAAAATACAGTTGCGTGTACATAATAACCGTATTAATAGTTGTTAGGTCTTATAACAAAATGTGCGTTTATTTTAGTAAGTTAAAGTGTTCCTTTAAAACAAAGATAACAACCTAACAGAATCCAAATTGTCATTTGAATCGTTTTGTAGATATTCCTCTTCATTATCGTACACCTTTCTGTGTGGATGGTGAGAACCGTGTGACAAAGAGTAGCCTTGTGAGGTCGAATGACAGCCGTTTTTCTCACCGTTGTGGTCCTCGCAACCACTCAATACTTGCACACCATCGATTGACATTTTTAAATTAATAAACTGAAAGCATAATTTAAAATAATAACAAAATATAAAACCAATAAAATAGGCAGAACTTAATAATAGGAAAAAAAAACAGAAAGAATAAACCTAATGAAACTTATTTTACTATGTTTAGGCGGAGTTTTTATCGTGTTCAAGTTATAGACTCCATGTCCCCATTCTTTTTGTTGTTTATTTTATCTATTTCTTTATTGTTTCAAGCTTTAATTGTGAATATTTCGAGCATCCTATTGCAAAAATTTTGCAAAATTATATAGCTATGTAAAAAAAATTTTTTACAACAAATTATTTATATTTCAATTGATATCAACAAAGGTGTGCCTGAATTATTAATGTGAAACTGTAACTGCAAGCTCGATAAGCAATAGAATCAACTTGGCAAGAAGTATTATAATTAAAATTAGAGATTCATTGCTACATTTTCTTTTTTTCTTTTAAAATGCGGTTATATATCACGCATTCTTCATTTTATATTTTAAAATTGATAAAAAATAATTTTTGCTCTTATAACATTTAAAGCAAATGTACGCTGAGCAGAAAGATTTTAATAAACAAAATAAAAAAAAAACATTTACCAAAACTAAAACATTCAGTGAGATTAATTTACGAGACCTCGTGCTATAATACTATATATTTTATATAGAACTATATTTTTCAAACTTACTTTACTAAAATAATAACACAGCAAGATTTATAAATAAAATAAAATAAAAATAAATAAAATAACTTTTATTTTACTTGTCCTACTAATTCTGGGGAAATAAATAGACAAACTAAAAATAAAACAAACATAAGATACTAAAATCATACTTATAGCTACATTATAATTGCAAAATAACCATTATGTATATATTACTCACATTTTATTTTAATAATCCGTACAGAGCGACACACTACATTTTACAATAAGGCGTGTAGTTACAAGAGCTCTACTAAATGAAATGTGGTTAGACGACTTATACTTATACTCGTATATTTAATCACAACGAAGTGTGAACCATTCATTTTAAGCCACCTATTACGATCTCTCTAGTAATACTGCCCTAGTACGTACGTATTGTTTTGTTTCAACCTTTGTTGATCGAAAGATCGACATAAAAATCTTCTCGATCAGGAATCAAAACAAATTATTATTATCACCATAATCTCAACGAAGCGCAAACGGAAAAAACCGGTACATACAAAGTGTCAAAATAGGGCAAATGTATGAGTATATAGCATTATTATGATTGGGGTTTTGTATGCACACAACTTAAAAAAATTGATTTCCACATAATTTGTACATAGTTATTCTGTGATAATGTGCTTATTTTTACGACATTAGGTAACTACATAGTTATATGGCGCCTCAATAGGTAAAATAAAAAAACCAAAAAAGAAGTGTAGGTACATTCCAACCAATTGCGCTTATTGCACTTCGCTGAATTTAGTTGCTAAATATAGAAGCAACTTTAGAAATAAGAAGCTTCTGATCACGCTGTCCTAAATTTAGATACTGAATCAAACAATGGACATAATGAGTTATTTAGAATCAACAGATTCAGAAATTATCTCCAAGTGGATTCGAGAATATTTTACATACCAAAAAAAACTGTTTATTTGTAGGTTTTATGATTTTAAAATTCAGTTCCTTTTTTGAACGTTTCGAATATTTTACAGCGAGCGTGGTCACGGGGAGACAATTGTTCAATCTAATAATTTATCTTACAATGCACATGTGTCTATCTTATAATGCATAACCGTGTTCTATAATTAGAATATAAAATTTTAAATTACACCTCCAGCGGTCTGACATCTCAAATAAATAAACACAACATATCGATAAAAATACTTGAATTAAAATGGTATTAAATCATTCAGAATTAGGTCACACCATAAACGTTACCTACAGTTATACATGTCTACGTGTGTTGGTGAATTTAAGTACTGAATACTTTTTTATTTATTACAGCTACATATCTATATACATACCTATATTATGCTATCTATGTAATATTCTTGAAGTCGTAAATATAAGCCTTTGTCAAGTTATACAACACAAGTGTCCTATTACCTATCTATAATCTTTTGAATTAATCTAGGTTACTAGTCAAATGGGGTCAAGTCAAGTTCACCTAGTTTCAGGAAACAAAATAGGCGTCTGGACAATCCTGATGTTTACAACAGCAATCCTATCTAACGTTTAACCTTTTAGATACATTGCACCTTTTTAGAACATTGCAAACGTTGTCAAAATCATTTAGGTACCTAAGCATATTATATAGTTTTTGCTACGCTACGTCTTGTATATAACCCTTAATAGATAACAACACGTTTTATACGAAATAGCTTGTTACACCTTAATAACTATTATTGTAATTGACAATTCAGTCTATAACAAAAGAGTAGTCTGTATGAGATGATTTTTTCAAACATCGAAAGTTTTTGAAAGATTTAATTCAACATATTAAGTACAAAACAGCAATATTAAAATATCCGCGATACTCACTCGTCACGAAGTTCATCAGTATCGAAAGACATCGTGGGCACGCACTGCACTTGAGATTATTAGATAATTCTTGAACTCAATGCCTAACAGCGGATCGATGAGCGACTGGTGGCTGAACTGCTGCGCGGTTGACGCGAATGGTACCGCTTCCGCCCAATCTTGTCTGGGCGCGGACCGTGCGTGAAAAACTTGCGCAGTGGTATGCGTAATTGTTACGGTAATATGATGTACTACAGACTATAATTCAATCTAATCGCAAAAAAAAAATGTTCACTTCCTAGCCTAATCTCTGAACTGATAATTTTGCCAGTGATTAAACATCAAATTCACGTTGCCGGTAATAATGCGGATTTTATCTTTCACTATCACAAAATCGATTAGGCTGAAATTTTGCGTTATCTAAATTTTAGCATAAATATGGATTTATGTGGATTATTGAATCAAATAAAAAGCAAAGTCAATGCATAACACTTTAATATGATTAATTTTACACAAATATACGATATATGAGCACTTAGGTTGATAGTAAAAGATCAAACAATTTTAATTACTAACTTAAATGAAAAGTAAAATACCTCCCTTTAAAGTACCGGGATACTAGCATACACGAAAATAATTCGATAAGAGTCTTACAAATCAATTAAGAAAATGACTAAAGCTTAAAAACGCAAAGTTGCTAAGAACATAATAGATATTTACATTAACGGCTGTTAATGAAGCTGGATCATTTTTGTTTGGATACTTAATTATTAAACATTAATGTACAGATTAGGCACACTTAAAGTTTGAAAACGAAATCTAGATATCTGGCATATCCATGCCTACATACAATACATTAAAATTTGCACTTAATTCATCATACCATCAAAATATATAGATCACTTTGAATATATTGTGAATAATTGATTGAACAAGTTATTTAGTCGACGTAGAGTTATATTATTGACTAGGAATTTCAATGTACATTTAAACGAGTCTAAAACTAATAACCTATTCATTAAAAATAAGAATATGTAGATAGTATGACAAAGCGTTATCATGATAGACTTTAACCAGTACCGAGCTGCTATTGCACCTAGGTACAGAACTGTTTAAAATATCGTACATATCGTCATAGTATAGTCATGTGTAAAATATTTACATTGAGAGTAAACAGCAATAAACTCTATAAACTATGTATTTCGATTGTACCTTCTCTCATATGCAGAGATTTTTTTAATTCGATAATTCAGACCAAGTACCTACTTCAAATGTATGTCAAAAATACTGCTCCTAGACAACAACATTCGAAATAAAATCAAAGGTTTTATAGAGATATAAATGTTAAAATAAACATACATTTTTGAAATATTATATAACGGGAACATTCCAGATTAAAAGCCTTTCGAGTGATATATAATTACAACCACGAGACCATTGAAACAATATGGAACACTACACTTAAGTCTTAGATTGCATACATACACCGAATGAAACAATTTTTTTATCAATTTAGACTTATAAGAATCCACCCTAAACATACTATCAAAATATGTGGTTTGCCGATGGAATGCGTTTGTTTATACGGGTTAATTCAGAAAAATTAAATAACAGCATGTTCAAATCAAACAGTGTTTCTTCTATTTTTATTTTTTCGCTGCACTTCGTATGCAATAAATTGCACGTTATTTTCTGGGAGGATTCTCAAATAATATGTCCCTTAGTCAATCCCTCTTACCTTTTTGGGAATCATAAGTTTAATTTTATATTAATTTTCATAAACAACTTGTCCACACCAACCCAAAAAATGTTTTATGGCAAGAATGGCGAAAACGAACAAACGAATGATTTAACATCCATCAGAATAATAAGTTTATGAAAAATAATTGTATCTTTAATACTGATTCCGATTGGAAGGATGACTGCCGGCAGCTGTATTATTATAATTAATACCAAGTAAATTAGAAAATCGAAGACATGTAAAAATTGCAGCGAGAGAAAAACTAAATTATCAATCAGTCTAGAAAAATAGATATGCACACTTTACCTACAAACGTAATCTCATTGTTGGCACTGGGCTGTGGAATTTGTCGTAAGTCATAAACTCACGACGTATACGGCATCCACATACACCTGTTTACTTAGAAAGTAAAGCTACCTAAGTAGTAACATTTTCTAGATTTTCTATAAAAGGAAACAATATGGAGATTAATACAAATAGTTTTTCCGTGGGAACACTGCATGTGGCTCTTTGTAATTGGGGTCGGGCTGGTTGCGATATCGTCGGGCGATCCATACGGCGAATAACTGTAAACATTAAAATATCAAACATACAGGTTATTTTGAGACCTTTCGATAACACGATAATGTAATTATTCAATAATCATACCTATCAAAAACATATTGTTAACGATAATTTATTTGAATGTAAATTTGTTTTGCTTTGTAATACTTTCAGGACTATGTACATTTGTTGCTATATAGTCTATATTGCATGCAAAAAAAATCCATTTCCCACTAAGTATTTTTTAAAAATAGGATAATTGAAACTATAGAATTATCGTTTTCTTAGAATAATGTTTACTTATACAAAACAATTAAACTCGAAAGATTGTATGTATGAATGTATGTATGTAGGTATGTATGGATTTTTCACCCAAAAACTACTGAACCGATTGCAACGAAATTTGGTACGTAGAAAACTGGACAACTGGAATAACACATACGGCTACGTCCTACGGCATACAGACTTACGCGGGTGAAACTGCAGAGCGCATCTAGTATAAAGATATATAAGAGTACAAAGTTAATGACGTAACAAAATTGTAAACATTGACACTATTTACGTATCACGAATTCAAATAAGGTTAAACTGCGCACATCCACTATCTTTCAACAATGAGATAAAATTATCAAAACATTGCGTTTCAATTTAATAAAACTTCTAGGGTAATAATTTATCGATAACGATGTAATATTGAAGTAGAAAAATACACTCATAATAATAATAAACATTATCTAGTCAATCAGAAGCTCACATGCAATAATTTAATGTTAGTGTATAGTTTGTTAGTATTAAATAACTTTATACTTAATTTATAAATGAGAAACTTAACAAAAAACGATGACCGCAAGTTATTTTTACATTCGCGCTTCCTCAGTCAAATAATTTGTTGGGACAACAACTTCAAGTTAAAATTATTAAGCATGACTATATACATCACTAAAGTTAACAATATTTTCTCCACGTCAGTAACATATATTAATGTAAACATAAAACATAGACAAATCAATAATAATCAAGTAAAGTTGCATTTCTCATGCCATCAGCTAAATACAATTCCTCATGCATTTTAGCAGAACTAAAAGGGTGCAATGGCAAAAAAGCGGTGCTGTTAATATAAATGCATCAGCAGGATATCAATCCACCTTAGATTAGTCCACAGAAACCATTCAAAGAAATGCGCTTGGGTTAGCACGAGGGTCCTTCTGATTGCGATACCTTACTGTCAACCACACACCAACAAACTGTAAACGAATCCAACATTCTGTTAACCGAAAGTATTAATCACCAATATTTATACCAAATATAAAATTAGCACTTCGCAGGGGTGCAATAATACATGATATATACATATAAACCTTCCTCTTGAATCACATGTTGCGTAATTTTCAAGAACTAAGCATACAGACACACGGCGGAATGCGACTTTATTTTATACTGTGTACTGATTATAACAATTTCTTTACTGGAGATTGTATGAATTAAAACCTTCTGTGAATAACATTTGTATCACGCAATCTTTACATTTTTTAAATGTATAATATAATGTTCAAGGTTTGTTTCTTCCTTTCAATATTTTTTATGATGTATGCACTAAGAACTCCCCTAATAATCTTCTGCCAACAAACAAACATTCAACTTATTTTGGATTATTTTTTTTTTATATTAAACACCCTTTCCCAATAAGTGGCCTAGTTATTAATTGCACATTAATTAGAAAATGTATTGGTTATAAAAATCTTAGTTTTGGTATTCTCATACAATAATACTACCTACATATTGATAATACTAAAAATTTGATTCATGTGATGAATAAGATAAATAAATGTTACTTATGTCCAATTAATTCATTCAAAGAAAATGATATGATTAAAAAGTCACTTAAAAATTTTGTTAGTCACAAACAGAAAATGTTATATACATACTTCATAGCATTTTAATACAAAGTTAAATGTTTTAAAATTATGATTCTTTTTAAATTAACAACGAGTGGTCAGAATAATTATACACTTCTCAGGATTCAGCAGGATAGTGAACAGCTGTAAGATATTAGATGAATCCTGGCTTGTTAATTTAATTTCACTATTTTGTTTAAATTCATATACTCATAGATAGAACAGAATCTACTAATCTTTTTCATAATTACCTCAGTAAAACTGAAGAACAATCCTATTCCACCACAGAGCTTGAAAGCATAATCAATGGTCTCCTTCAATTTCTCCATACAAGGTTGACACCTACATTCGTCTGTGACAGTCCAACCATCACAGCAAATTTTCTGTAAATTATAACATTCATAAATATATAATATTCCACAATCATCCATGCAAAATGTTAATTTATACCATAGACTAATTTTTTTTTTTTTGCTTTTTTTAGATGCATTGAAAAGTAAAGTAAGTAAAGTTTATTTATATAACAAAGGCATTTTATAAGACTGACATTACAGATTTTATTTAAGCATCTAAATAATATTAAAAAATATAATTACTACACAACCTGTGTAGTAATTATAATATATGTAAGTATTATATCAGTTTCATCTAGGAACATATTCTAGATTCTATAATGTACATTATTATTTCTATAATATAAAAAAAAAATATAAAAAATCCTTACATCAACAACATCGCAAGTAGGATAATCCACAGTTGTATTGGGTGCAATAGTCCTGCTCTTGAAACTGCAACACTGGAACCTTTCTTGCACCTGCGCCTTTGTGTCAAGATCAACTGTGTTCCAACCCTGTACAAATATCATAATAGTAGGAATAAACTGGAAATAATGAAACCAGCTGAACGCTTTGGATAGTAGCACAAAGTATGAAAGGATTCTATTACAGTAATTGTTGGCCTTCTTATATACTTAATATTTCAACACATGCAATGCTCTGCTCTGCATTAGATTGAGCAACTGCAATTTTTTTTGTTAAAAAAAATAGTAACACAAATTATTATATTAACATATCTCTCTATGACCCAAATAGTGATACAATTACAAATATGTAATAAAGACAACAAAAAATACCTGTTGTGCAAGCATCTCTTGCTGGTCAGAATTAACACCAAGGCAGGCACAAGCTATTGAAAATTGGACTAAAAACAGAAGGAACAAAATCACCATGTACTGAAACATCATTAAGGAAAACTATTACTTGTGTATATTTGTAAATCACAATGTATAGCAAGATAAGGTTTTCCTGACTGTTGGGTTAATATTAAGTCTCATGAATTGAAGTTTATATTTTATATTTATAGTTACAATAACTAAAATATTGTCTAGTAGAATAAAATGCTTATCTTGAGCATTATGTTGTTGTATATATATTATTATTTTTATTAAAAAAGGATACAAAGAAGAGCATAACTTGATGATGCTTTACAGCTCCTGCTAATCCCAATAATGAAATCAATATCAGTAAAATGCCACAAGCCATTATTCCTCCAACTATTGGCAAAGTTGTGAGGGATGAAGCTTGCCCATACACAGCTACTGATATAAGTATGGAAGCTACGACCTATAAAAATTTTAAATACACAATTTAATATATTTTTACTAAAACATGCCAATTATATTATGAATTTAAATTCTTTCTTACCACATAAAGTATATTCAACGCTATTAAAGCATTTTTAGAACAAGTAAACCCGCCACACATTTTGAACTTGACTTTCACTTATTTTAAACAATAACTTTTGCTCTCCTTTGTTAGATCACTTATGTGGAATAGAGGTGTTTTTTAAACATATTCTGTTGAAACTGCCAGAAATTAGTTTATTACGCAGGGAAGCCAAAACTTTTAAAATCTTTTAATTAAATTGTATTTATTGATTAGTTATTTATAGGCCAATATTATCGAAATTAATGACAACAATCGCTTGCCTCGTAACTTGCAAAAGTAAATTTGGCATTTCTCAAATCTCGACTTTCAGCTGATTCGATTAGTGTAGTATATATCTGATTTAAATTACCGGTTTTTATACACATTTTGCATGCACAACACTAAGTGGTCTAAAAAATTTAAGCGCTTATTACACTTCACTGAATTTAGAGTCTAAATTCAGGAGCAACTAAAAGTGATATCATTTTAAAATTTAAATTCTTTTATGTTTTGAATACAAGTATCTAATATACTATATATTTAATCAGATTGTTTAGTGCGATTGCAAAGTTAATTTATTTATTTTGCTAGATGATAGCTCGGACAACAACCACCTCTAAACAACTAAACAACAACAAACACTAATAATTGCTATAAATATAAAAAAATAAACCATACGGTTTTATCTGCAAAGCTTTGCTAGAGAAAATGAAAAATTTCCAAAACTTATGCACGAGGCTACTGAAATAAAAAAAAACATGATTATTTCAAAACAAAAGATGGTTTTAGGTTTTGTAACACATAGAAATTGGAATCCTTTAATTAATATATACTATTATTTAAAGCTGAAGAGTTTGTTTATTTGTTTGAACGCACTAATCTCAAGAACATTATAAATGCATATTATAAATGCGTAAGTAACTCTGCCTGTCTGTCTGTTACGCTTTCACGCCTAAACCAATAAACCAATTTTGATGTAATTTGGTATGAAGGTAGAACTGAACTTGTTAAAGGACACAGGATAATTTTTATCGCGAAAAAAAGGGTAGAAGGAGTTGATGAAAGCCATATAACCGAAATCCACGCGGGCGGAAAGCTAGTAGGCTATATATGTAACACCGGCGAGGACAGGGCGGACCCCTAGTAATGTATGTTTTGTTCTGTCTTACTCCTTTCATTTATGAAAAATAGATGTTGGAGGACACTTAGAGGTATTACTACTATTATCAAGCGGATATACAGAGGTATGTATATTATATTCATGAGAACAGACAAAGATATGTATATTATACTCATGTATATTACATACATGAGAATCGGTCCAGCCGTTTCGGAAGAATGAGGTAACTTACTTTGTAATATATAGAAGAGAATCTCCTGTCAAATATACCACAGAATAATATCAGCTCATCGTATCAACTGGCAAGTTACAATTTTGGTGAAGATGTTGGACTTATTATTTCAAACCACCAGGATCCGTTGCCCCCTATGACATAAAAAAATAAAAATAAAATAAATTTACCCATCTGCTCTTCATAGTACGTTAAGCGTTTATACATTCTTGTTCGCTATTTGCCTCGTGACTCAACAGTATATTTGACGAAATATTCTTATGCACAACGCCACGGACATCTGTTCATACCTTTGATTACGCCCGTAAAAGCGATCCTGGTACGAATGCGCGATACTCAAGGCGAATAACGAGTGTAATCATTATTCACCTCTAAACAACTCGCTATTTATGCGATTGTGTAAATACATGATCGTATGAACATTTTATAATATCCTAAATATTTAACAAAATATTTTTCAATCAGATGTATTTGGTTAATAAAATAAAAGAGCTAGAACAACTAGGAATGTACTCCATCATTATTTTTATTACAAAAACAGTTCATTATAACAATGAAATATTTTAGCGACTAGTAATTAATATATGCTGGACGTAATATACTAAACAGGACTGATAACTTATAAATCTATATTAACGAAAATAAACCATATTGCAAAGCTTTAAAACATATTTTCAGTTATACAATACAGAGGATTATCAGTGCCATCACCACATGCCATGTGCCACCTGTGAGTGTTCAGTCCTGTTTATATATTATGTCCATAAATATATATATATATGACTTGTTTGTTATTATTCACTTGAAGTTTCACCTCTGTGTTCTTTTATAATATTTTCGAAAAATTGTTTCCTGTGA
>NC_052120.1:5283220-5304475 GCF_012273895.1 Zerene cesonia | reverse complement strand
TCACAGGAAACAATTTTTCGAAAATATTATAAAAGAACACAGAGGTGAAACTTCAAGTGAATAATAACAAACAAGTCATATATATATATATTTATGGACATAATATATAAACAGGACTGAACACTCACAGGTGGCACATGGCATGTGGTGATGGCACTGATAATCCTCTGTATTGTATAACTGAAAATATGTTTTAAAGCTTTGCAATATGGTTTATTTTCGTTAATATAGATTTATAAGTTATCAGTCCTGTTTAGTATATTACGTCCAGCATATATTAATTACTAGTCGCTAAAATATTTCATTGTTATAATGAACTGTTTTTGTAATAAAAATAATGATGGAGTACATTCCTAGTTGTTCTAGCTCTTTTATTTTATTAACCAAATACATCTGATTGAAAAATATTTTGTTAAATATTTAGGATATTATAAAATGTTCATACGATCATGTATTTACACAATCGCATAAATAGCGAGTTGTTTAGAGGTGAATAATGATTACACTCGTTATTCGCCTTGAGTATCGCGCATTCGTACCAGGATCGCTTTTACGGGCGTAATCAAAGGTATGAACAGATGTCCGTGGCGTTGTGCCTAAGAATATTTCGTCAAATATACTGTTGAGTCACGAGGCAAATAGCGAACAAGAATGTATAAACGCTTAACGTACTATGAAGAGCAGATGGGTAAATTTATTTTATTTTTATTTCATAGGGGGCAACGGATCCTGGTGGTTTGAAATAATAAGTCCAACATCTTCACCAAAATTGTAACTTGCCAGTTGATACGATGAGCTGATATTATTCTGTGGTATATTTGACAGGAGATTCTCTTCTATATATTACAAAGTAAGTTACCACATTCTTCCGAAACGGCTGGACCGATTCTCATGTATGTAATATACATGAGTATAATATACATATCTTTGTCTGTTCTCATGAATATAATATACATACCTCTGTATATCCGCTTGATAATAGTAGTAATACCTCTAAGTGTCCTCCAACATCTATTTTTCATAAATGAAAGGAGTAAGACAGAACAAAACATACATTACTAGGGGTCCGCCCTGTCCTCGCCGGTGTTACATATATAGCCTACTAGCTTTCCGCCCGCGTGGATTTCGGTTATATGGCTTTCATCAACTCCTTCTACCCTTTTTTTCGCGATAAAAATTATCCTGTGTCCTTTAACAAGTTCAGTTCTACCTTCATACCAAATTACATCAAAATTGGTTTATTGGTTTAGGCGTGAAAGCGTAACAGACAGACAGGCAGAGTTACTTACGCATTTATAATATGCATTTATAATGTTCTTGAGATTAGTGCGTTCAAACAAATAAACAAACTCTTCAGCTTTAAATAATAGTATATATTAATTAAAGGATTCCAATTTCTATGTGCTACAAAACCTAAAACCATCTTTTGTTTTGAAATAATCATGTTTTTTTTTTATTTCAGTAGCCTCGTGCATAAGTTTTGGAAATTTTTCATTTTCTCTAGCAAAGCTTTGCAGATAAAACCGTATGGTTTATTTTTTTATATTTATAGCAATTATTAGTGTTTGTTGTTGTTTAGTTGTTTAGAGGTGGTTGTTGTCCGAGCTATCATCTAGCAAAATAAATAAATTAACTTTGCAATCGCACTAAACAATCTGATTAAATATATAGTATATTAGATACTTGTATTCAAAACATAAAAGAATTTAAATTTTAAAATGATATCACTTTTAGTTGCTCCTGAATTTAGACTCTAAATTCAGTGAAGTGTAATAAGCGCTTAAATTTTTTAGACCACTTAGTGTTGTGCATGCAAAATGTGTATAAAAACCGGTAATTTAAATCAGATATATACTACACTAATCGACATCTAAATCAGCTGAAAGTCGAGATTTGAGAAATGCCAAATTTACTTTTGCAAGTTACGAGGCAAGCGATTGTTGTCATTAATTTCGATAATATTGGCCTATAAATAACTAATCAATAAATACAATTTAATTAAAAGATTTTAAAAGTTTTGGCTTCCCTGCGTAATAAACTAATTTCTGGCAGTTTCAACAGAATATGTTTAAAAAACACCTCTATTCCACATAAGTGATCTAACAAAGGAGAGCAAAAGTTATTGTTTAAAATAAGTGAAAGTCAAGTTCAAAATGTGTGGCGGGTTTACTTGTTCTAAAAATGCTTTAATAGCGTTGAATATACTTTATGTGGTAAGAAAGAATTTAAATTCATAATATAATTGGCATGTTTTAGTAAAAATATATTAAATTGTGTATCTAAAATTTTTATAGGTCGTAGCTTCCATACTTATATCAGTAGCTGTGTATGGGCAAGCTTCATCCCTCACAACTTTGCCAATAGTTGGAGGAATAATGGCTTGTGGCATTTTACTGATATTGATTTCATTATTGGGATTAGCAGGAGCTGTAAAGCATCATCAAGTTATGCTCTTCTTTGTATCCTTTTTTAATAAAAATAATAATATATATACAACAACAAAATGCTCAAGATAAGCATTTTATTCTACTAGACAATATTTTAGTTATTGTAACTATAAATATAAAATATAAACTTCAATTCATGAGACTTAATATTAACCCAACAGTCAGGAAAACCTTATCTTGCTATACATTGTGATTTACAAATATACACAAGTAATAGTTTTCCTTAATGATGTTTCAGTACATGGTGATTTTGTTCCTTCTGTTTTTAGTCCAATTTTCAATAGCTTGTGCCTGCCTTGGTGTTAATTCTGACCAGCAAGAGATGCTTGCACAACAGGTATTTTTTGTTGTCTTTATTACATATTTGTAATTGTATCACTATTTGGGTCATAGAGAGATATGTTAATATAATAATTTGTGTTACTATTTTCTTTAACAAAAAAAATTGCAGTTGCTCAATCTAATGCAGAGCAGGGCATTGCATGTGTTGAAATATTAAGTATATAAGAAGGCCAACAATTACTGTAATAGAATCCTTTCATACTTTGTGCTACTATTCAAAGCGTTCAGCTGGTTTCATTATTTCCAGTTTATTCCTACTATTATGATATTTGTACAGGGTTGGAACACAGTTGATCTCGACACAAAGGCGCAGGTGCAAGAAAGGTTCCAGTGTTGCAGTTTCAAGAGCAGGACCATTGCACCCAATACAACTGTGGATTATCCTACTTGCGATGTTGTTGATGTAAGGATTTTTTATATATTTTTTTTATATTATAGACATAATAATGTACATTATAGAATCTAGAATATTTTCCTAGAACTGATAGGTTGTGTAGTAATTATATTTTTTAATATTATTTAGATGCTTAAATAAAATCTGTAATGTCAGTCTTATAAAATGCCTTTGTTATATAAATAAACTTTACTTACTTTACTTTTCAATGCATCTAATAAAAGCAAAAAAAAAAAAATTAGTCTATGGTATAAATTAACATTTTGCATGGATGATTGTGGAATATTATATATTTATGAATGTTATAATTTACAGAAAATTTGCTGTGATGGTTGGACTGTCACAGACGAATGTAGATGTCAACCTTGTATGGAGAAATTGAAGGAGACCATTGATTATGCTTTCAAGCTCTGTGGTGGAATAGGATTGTTCTTCAGTTTTACTGAGGTAATTATGAAAAAGTGTAGTAGATTCTGTTCTATCTATGAGTATATGAATTTAAACAAAATAGTGAAATTAAATTAACAAGCCAGGATTCATCTAATATCTTACAGCTGTTTACTATCCTGCTGAATCCTGAAAAGTGTATAATTAATCTGACCACTCGTTGTTAATTTAAAAAGAATCATAATTTTAAAACATTTAACTTTGTAATAAAATGCTATGAAGTATGTATATAACATTTTCTGTTTGTGACTAACAAAATTTTTAAGTGACTTTTTAATCATATCATTTTCTTTGAATGAATTAATTGGACATAGTAACATTTATTTATCTTATTCATCACATGAATCAAATTTTTAGTATTATCAATATGTAGGTAGTATTATTGTATGAGAATACCAAAACTAAGATTTTTATAACCAATACATTTTCTAATGAATGTGCAATTAATAACAAGGCCACTTATTGGGAAAGGGTGTTTAATATAAAAAAAATAATCCAAAATAAGTTGAATGTTTGTTTGTTGGCAGAAGATTATTAGGGGAGTTCTTAGTGCATACATCATAAAAATATTGAAAGGAAGAAACAAACCTTGAACATTATGATACATTTAAAAAATGTTTAGATTGCGTGATACAAATGTTATTCACAGAAGGTTTTAATTCATACAATCTCCATTAAAGAAAGTGTTATAATCTATAAAAAGTACACAGTATAAAACAAAGTCGCATTCCGCCGTGTGTCTGTATGCTTAGTTCTTGAAAATTACGCAACGTGTGATTCAAGAGGAAGGTCTATATGTATATATCATGTATTATTGCACCCGTGCGAAGTGCTAATTTTATATTTGGTATAAATATTGGTGATTAATACTTTCGGTTAACAGAATGTTGGATTCGTTTACAGTTTGTTGGTGTGTGGTTGACAGTAAGGTATCGCAATCAGAAGGACCCTCGTGCTAACCCAAGCGCATTTCTTTGAATGGTTTCTGTGGACTAATCTAAGGTGGATTGATATCCTGCTGATGCATTTATATTAACAGCACCGCTTTTTTGCCATTGCACCCTTTTAGTTCTGCTAAAATGCATGAGGAATTGTATTTAGCTGATGGCATTAGAAATGCAACTTTACTTGATTATTATTGATTTGTTCATGTTTTATGTTTACATTAATATATGTTACTGACGTGGAGAAAATATTGTTAACTTTAGTGATGTATATAGTCATGCTTAATAATTTTAACTTGAAGTTGTTGTCCCAACAAATTATTTGACTGAAGAAGCGCGAATGTAAAAATAACTTGCGGTCATCGTATTTTGTTAAGTTTCTCATCTATAAATTAAGTATAAAGTTATTTAATACTAACAAACTATTCACTAACATTAAATTATTGCATGTGAGCTTCTGATTGACTAGATAATGTTTATTATTATTATGAGTGTATTTTTCTACTTCAATATTACATCGTTATCGATAAATTATTACCCTAGAAGTTTTATTAAATTCAAACGCAATGTTTTGATAATTTTATCTCATTGTTGAAAGATAGTAGATGTGCGCAGTTTAACCTTATTTGAATTCGTGATACGTAAATAGTGTCAATGTTTACAATTTTGTTACGTCATTAACTTTGTACTCTTATATATCTTTATAATAGATGCGCTCTGCACTTTCACCCGCGTAAGTCTGTATGCCGTAGGAATAACGGGATTAAAAGTTGCCTATGTGTTATTCCAGTTGTCCAGTTTTCTACGTACCAAATTTCGTTGCAATCGGTTCAGTAGTTTTTGCGTGAAAAATCCATACATACCTACATACATACATTCATACATACAATCTTTCGAGTTTAATTGTTTTGTATAAGTAAACATTATTCTAAGAAAACGATAATTCAATAGTTTCAATTATCCTATTTTAAAAAAATACTTAGTGGGAAATGGATTTTTTTGCATGCAATATAGACTATATAGCAACAAAGGTACATAGTCCTGAAAGTATTACAAAGCAAAACAAATTTACATTCAAATAAGTTATCGTTAACGATATGTTTTTGATAGGTATGATTATTGAATAATTACATTATCGTGTTATCGAAAGGTCTCAAAATAACCTGTATGTTTGATATTTTAATGTTTACAGTTATTCGCCGTATGGATCGCCCGACGATATCGCAACCAGCCCGACCCCAATTACAAAGAGCCACATGCAGTGTTCCCACGGAAAAACTATTTGTATTAATCTCCATATTGTTTCCTTTTATAGAAAATCTAGAAAATGTTACTACTTAGGTAGCTTTACTTTCTAAGTAAACAGGTGTATGTGGATGCCGTATACGTCGTGAGTTTATGACTTACGACAAATTCCACAGCCCAGTGCCAACAATGAGATTACGTTTGTAGGTAAAGTGTGCATATCTATTTTTCTAGACTGATTGATAATTTAGTTTTTCTCTCAGTGCAATTTTTACATGTCTTCGATTTTCAAGTAAATTACTTGGTATTAGCTATAATAATACAGCTGCCGGCAGTCATCCTTCCAATCGGAATCAGTATTAAAGATACAATTATTTTTCATAAACTTATTATTCTGATGGATGTTAAATCATTCGTTTGTTCGTTTTCGCCATTCTTGCCATAAAACATTTTTTGGGTTGGTGTGGACAAGTTGTTTATGAAAATTAATATAAAATTAAACTTATGATTCCCAAAAAGGTAAGAGGGATTGACTAAGGGACGTATTATTTGAGAATCCTCCCAGAAAATAACGTGCAATTTATTGCATACGAAGTCTAGCGAAAAAATAAAAATAGAAGAAAAACTGTTTGATTTGAACATGCTGTTATTTAATTTTTCTGAATTAACTCGTATAAACAAACACATTCCATCGGCAAACAACATATTTTGATAGTATGTTTAGGGTGGATTCTTATAAGTCTAAATTGATAAAAAAATTGTTTCATTCGGTGTAAGAGACTAAGACTTAAGCGTAGTGTTCCATATTGTTTCAATGGTCTCGTGGTTGTAATTATATATCACTCGAAAGGCTTTTAATCTGGAATGTTCCCGTTATATAATATTTCAAAAATGTATGTTTATTTTAACATTTATATCTCTATAAAACCTTTGATTTTATTTCGAATGTTGTTGTCTAGGAGCAGTATTTTTGACATACATTTGAAGTAGGTACTTGGTCTGAATTATCGAATTAAAAAAATATCTGCATATGAGAGAAGGTACAATCGAAATACATAGTTTATAGAGTTTATTGCTGTTTACTCTCAATGTAAATATTTTACACATGACTATACTATGACGATATGTACGATATTTTAAACAGTTCTGTACCTAGGTGCAATAGCAGCTCGGTACTGGTTAAAGTCTATCATGATAACGCTTTGTCATACTATCTACATATTCTTATTTTTAATGATTAGGTTATTAGTTTTAGACTCGTTTAAATGTACATTGAAATTCCTAGTCAATAATATAACTCTACGTCGACTAAATAACTTGTTCAATCAATTATTCACAATATATTCAAAGTGATCTATATATTTTGATGGTATGATGAATTAAGTGCAAATTTTAATGTATTGTATGTAGGCATGGATATGCCAGATATCTAGATTTTGTTTTCAAACTTTAAGTGTGCCTAATCTGTACATTAATGTTTAATATAATAATTGAGTATCCAAACAAAAATGATCCAGCTTCATTAACAGCCGTTAATGTAAATATCTATTATGTTCTTAGCAACTTTGCGTTTTTAAGCTTTAGTCATTTTCTTAATTGATTTGTAAGACTCTTATCGAATTATTTTCGTGTATGCTAGTATCCCGGTACTTTGAAGGGAGGTATTTTACTTTTCATTTAAGTTAGTAATTAAAATTGTTTGATCTTTTACTATCAACCTAAGTGCTCATATATCGTATATTTGTGTAAAATTAATCATATTAAAGTGTTATGCATTGACTTTGCTTTTTATTTGATTCAATAATCCACATAAATCCATATTTATGCTAAAATTTAGATAACGCAAAATTTCAGCCTAATCGATTTTGTGATAGCGAAAGATAAAATCCGCATTATTACCGGCAACGTGAATTTGATGTTTAATCACTGGCAAAATTATCAGTTCAGAGATTAGGCTAGGAAGTGAACATTTTTTTTTTGCGATTAGATTGAATTATAGTCTGTAGTACATCATATTACCGTAACAATTACGCATACCACTGCGCAAGTTTTTCACGCACGGTCCGCGCCCAGACAAGATTGGGCGGAAGCGGTACCATTCGCGTCAACCGCGCAGCAGTTCAGCCACCAGTCGCTCATCGATCCGCTGTTAGGCATTGAGTTCAAGAATTATCTAATAATCTCAAGTGCAGTGCGTGCCCACGATGTCTTTCGATACTGATGAACTTCGTGACGAGTGAGTATCGCGGATATTTTAATATTGCTGTTTTGTACTTAATATGTTGAATTAAATCTTTCAAAAACTTTCGATGTTTGAAAAAATCATCTCATACAGACTACTCTTTTGTTATAGACTGAATTGTCAATTACAATAATAGTTATTAAGGTGTAACAAGCTATTTCGTATAAAACGTGTTGTTATCTATTAAGGGTTATATACAAGACGTAGCGTAGCAAAAACTATATAATATGCTTAGGTACCTAAATGATTTTGACAACGTTTGCAATGTTCTAAAAAGGTGCAGTGTATCTAAAAGGTTAAACGTTAGATAGGATTGCTGTTGTAAACATCAGGATTGTCCAGACGCCTATTTTGTTTCCTGAAACTAGGTGAACTTGACTTGACCCCATTTGACTAGTAACCTAGATTAATTCAAAAGATTATAGATAGGTAATAGGCACTTGTGTTGTATAACTTGACAAAGGCTTATATTTACGACTTCAAGAATATTACATAGATAGCATAATATAGGTATGTATATAGATATGTAGCTGTAATAAATAAAAAAGTATTCGGTACTTAAATTCACCAACACACGTAGACATGTATAACAGTAGGTAACGTTTATGGTGTGACCTAATTCTGAATGATTTAATACCATTTTAATTCAAGTATTTTTATCGATATGATGTGTTTATTTATTTGAGATGTCAGACAGCTGGAGGTGTAATTTAAAATTTTATATTCTAATTATAGAACACGGTTATGCATTATAAGATAGACACATGTGCATTGTAAGATAAATTATTAGATTGAACAATTGTCTCCCCGTGACCACGCTAGCTGTAAAATGTTCGAAACGTTCAAAAAAGGAACTGAATTTTAAAATCATAAAACCTACAAATAAACAGTTTTTTTGGTATGTAAAATATTCTCGAATCCACTTGGAGATCATTTCTGAATCTGTTGATTCTAAATAACTCATTATGTCCATTGTTTGATTCAGTATCTAAATTTAGTACAGTGTGATCAGAAGTTTCTTATTTCTAAAGTTGCTTCTATATTTAGCAACTAAATTCAGCGAAGTGCAATAAGGGCAATTGGTTGGAATGTACCTACACTTCTTTTTTGTTTTTTATTTTACCTATTGAGGCGCCATATAACTATGTAGTTACCTAATGTCGTAAAAATAAGTACATTATCACAGAATAACTAAGTATAAATTATGTGGAAATCAATTTTTTTAAGTTGAGTGCATTCAAAACTCTAATCATAAGTTATAAGTTAAGCTATACTCATACACACCCGTTTTTATGATTTCTTTTATATAAAATAAATATTAAAGTAACATTTGCCCTATACTATTTTGACACTTTGTATGTACCGGTTTTTTCCGTTTGCGTTTCGTTGAGATTATGGTGATAGTAATAATTTGTTTTGATTCCTGATCGAGAAGATTTTTATGTGGATCTTTCGATCAACAAAGGTTGAAACATAACAAGTAGAAAACGATACGTACGTAATAGGGCAGTATTACTTGAGAGATCGTAATAGGTGGCTTAAACTGAATGGTTCACACTTCGTTGTGATTAAATATACGAGTAAAACATAAGTCGTCTAACCACATTTCATTTAGTAGAGCTCTTGTAACTACACGCCTTATTGTAAAATGTAGTGTGTCGCTCTGTACGGATTATTAAAATAAAATGTGAGTAATATATATATAATGGTTATTTTGCAATTATAATGTAGCTATAAGTACAATTTTAGTATCTTATGTTTGTCTATTTATCTCCCCAGAATTAGTAGGACAAGTAAAATAAAAGTTATAAATCTTGCTGTGTTATTGTATTAGTAAAGTAAGTTTGAAAAATATAGTTCTATATAAAATTTATACTATTATAGCATGAAGTCTCGTAAATTAATTTCACTGAATGTTTTAATTTTTGCTAAATGTTTTTTTTTTGTTTATTAAAATCTTTCTGCTCAGCGTACATTTGCTTTAAATGTTATAAGAGCAAAAATTATTTTTTAGTATTTTAAAATATTAAAATACAAATTGAAGAATGCGTGATATATAACCGCATTTTAAAAGAAAAAAAAAATGTAGCAATGAATCTCTTATCTTAATTATAATACTTCTTGCCAAGTTGATTCTATTGCTTATCGAGCTTGCAGTTACAGTTTCACATTAATAATTCAGGCACACGTTTGTTGATATCAATTCAAATATAAATAATTTGTTGTGAAATATTTTTTTACATAGCTATATAACAAAAATATTGCAATAGGATGCTCGAAATATTCACAATTAAAGCTTGAAACAATAAAGAAATAGATAAAATAAACAACAAAAAGAATGGGGACATGGAGTCTATTTTACAAGCAATTTTATAAAGAAGCACATCAAGCAGTAGTAGGTACAACAATAGCCCTCTAATCGATTTCGTAAACTTGAACACGATAAAAACGCCGCCTAAACATAGTAAAATATTTTGTTAAATAAGTTTCATTAGGTTTATTTTTTCTGTTTTTTTCCTATTATTAAGTTCTGCTTATTTTATTGGTTTTATATTTTGTTATTATTTTAAATTATGATTTCAGTTTATTAATTTAAAAATGTCAATCGATGGTGTGCAAGTATTGAGTGGTTGCGAGGACCACAACGGTGAGAAAAACGGCTGTCATTCGACCTCACACGGCTACTCTTTGTCACACGGTTATCACCATCCACACAGAAAGGTGTACGATAATGAAGAGGAATATCTACAAAACGATTCAAATGACAATTTGGATTCTGTTAGGTTGTTATCTTTGTTTTAAAGGAACCATTAAACTTACTAAAATAAACGCACATTTTGTTATAAGACCTAACAACTATTAATACGGTTATTATGTACACGCAACTGTATTTTTACGTGCAGTTTATTAGTGGTGAAATCAGAATAACAGCATGTGGTTGTTGTAACTAACCAATGAGTATTTTGAAATTATCGCGATCAATCTTCATCAAACAGCAACACGTTTATCTGAAATTAAATAACTGTGAAAATTGAAATATCGATTGATTGAAATCAAATGTTTTCTGCGATTTTAAACCTATATTTAGGTTTTCAGTACCAACTCGCCTCTCTTACTGTAGTTAGTAATCGTGAATTCCTCGTACTTATTTCCAGTGAATATTTTCTTCAGGACCTATATTTTTATTGGATGTCCGTGCTTAGATGTTTAAAAGTGATAAGATCAAGATAAAAAAAATTCTCGTTTTTTACACTAAAAAAATGATCTTTGTCGAAACATCCAATTCATCCTCATTACATTAGGTGACACCCCTTTTCTCGTTACTAATGGATAACCTCTTAAAAGTTTTATATAACATCATCATCAGCCCATATATGTACCCACTGCTGGGTCACAGGACTCCTATGAGGGTTAAGGCCATAATCCACCACGCTGGCCAAGTGCGGGTTGGCAGATGTCACAAGTCGTCGAACTTTTGATTCTTGGATATGCCGGTTTCCTCACGAAGTTTTCGTTCACCGTTTTAAGCAGTGGTGATGTTATCCACATGTGCAGACAAATTGAAAAATCAATTTATTTCCTGCACGCTCGCCCGGTCTCGAATCCCAACTTATCGATTTTGAAGTCAGAGGTTCTCACCACTGAGCCACCACTGCTTCTTTACTCTTCTCACTGCTTTTTTTAAATACCAATTGAAATTAATTTCGCAGATATCCTGATGGCTCGGTTCGCCTTCGCAACCCGAACATCGAACTCATGGATCAGGATATATTGTACCATCTGGCCCTGGGAAGTGGTTCCCATGATCTCGTAGAGATGTTTGGGGATGTTAAGGTAATATTAATGCTATGATTACAGATCAATCCACAGACTTAACTAATATTCTTTTTAATTTCAACTATTTTTTAGCTAAACACAAAATTACCTACCTGGTCTACAATAAGTGCTGCGCTTTAAAACTGTATTGGCTTCATAGCCAGTTAATAAATCCATTATCCTTTGTCTTAAAACGTTTGCGTTTTTATAACGTAATAAATTTATTTCAGTTCGTATGTATGGGTGGTACTCCAAAGCGTATGGAACAATTCGCTTATAACATTATGGCAGAAATCGGACACAAGTTGCCCTGTGGAACCACTCTTCAAGATATAAGCCAATTTTCGTATCGTTACTCTATGTACAAAGTTGGGCCTGTACTGTCTATAAGTGTAAGTTTTTACTTAATTTATTTACACTTATAAAGAAATTATCAGCAATCCCGATTTCCATATAAAAAGATGCTATACCTGGGAAATGGCCCAGAAGTAATTTATACGGTAAAAGTAACAAGTTGGTATGCATAAATAATACATTTACATTAAACATAATTGTTACATAACGTTGAACACAGTAATTGTTATTGTATGTATCTTCAATTGCTTTAAACTGTAATACTGTTCCCTAAGGAACTGACTCATGTTTTGTACGGAGACAATTGATATAATTGATGATGTGGGTTGCGCTTATGTAAAAGGAACTTTTACATAAGCGCAACCCACTATTTTCTATTTCTACTTCAAACTGATGTGTTATCTCATATTTGGTATTGGATTTGTAACGCCCGCATTAATTTATAGATGACATTAATTGAGAGATAAAGATTTGTAGGTATTATTCCTACGATAGATAGAATAAGTTATCGGAGTATTGAAGCGTAGCCACAAAGATCTCTTTAACCACAGTGTATAACTTTTTTACAATGTGGTTAAACTTTAATATAAATCGATAGGCATATTAAAAAAAAACGCAATAAGTTTGTAGATCAACTAAACCTCATTCTGATTTACTATTCAAAATCCTATGTAGGTAAGTTGATTATATATTTTCAAAAAACTAAAATCACTTTTCAATATGAAATTAAATTGATCGGAAGATAGGTGATTGTCAACGATCCTTGATAAACAATCAAAGTTGAAATTAAATCCATGGTCATGGTGGTCCCATTTAAGTTTGGTCTAGTTTTGACATTTTGAAAGCGATTAAGTTTTTTTTTGATAACTGTTCTTTATAAGCGTTTTAATTTTAACGATGCACACATTCCGCAGCATGGAATGGGTATCCCGTCCGTGGGTATTCTCCTCCACGAGGTGATAAAGCTGATGTACCATGCGAAGGTCCGTGACCCGGTGTTCTTTAGGATAGGCACCTGTGGGGGTATCGGCAATGAGGGGGGGACTGTCGTTATATCGGAGGAAGTGGTGGATGGAGCACTGCGGAATGTTCTTGAAGTGGTAAGTTTATTTTTAATTTGTTTTCATATGAATTTAGGTTACGCTTTTATTGATATCAGTTTTAGACAGTCCTAACGTTTGGTTTGCATATTTACATTTTACTTACTATTTGTGCCGGTTCTGTCGGGGTTGATGTAGGACAAAAATAAATTTCATAAATATAGTACTCGTATTATACTTCTCAGTAATTACTTCTTTGTACCTGATGTGTAGCTCTTTAGCTCTCGTAGTATTGGATATTTTTAGTGAAAACAAAAAAAAAACAAACTTAAAATATATTGTATTTACTCATACAAAAAATCTGATGGATTTAAGAATGTAATGAATAAAATGATGTAGATATACGATAAGAAATATAGATCATTGCTATATTTATCATTCCAATGACGTTCTTTCGCAATCGAGACCTCTATTGTATTAGAATAACTTTAGCAGCAAACACCTTTCTCTTATAAATAATAATAACTTGCCTATTTGTCTGTACCTTACCATATGCAATGTATGTATACTAACCACAATATACAATAGTTCAATGCCAGGGCCACATGATAACATTCCATAGTTCCTTTACAAAAGTGATTGTGAATAATAAGAGTATATTTCTTTGTTAATGTTGCATTATCTTAACTTCATGAATAGTCATGTTATAAATGAAGATTATGAGTTCAAATACACAGAGAGGTAAAAAATAGTTTATATTATAATATATTAAAATAGGAAATGCAAATAATTATTTTATTTACTTAAACTAGAAAACAAAAATACTAATTCGGTGTTTTAATTTTTTTTATGTTATTCATATATAATATTAATATTATTATTCCTTTTCCTTACCCTTCCCAGTCCTTTCCTTAATTCCTTCCGCCAATCCTTTCTTAATCCCTTCCCAAAAAGTCGGCAATCCATTTGTAGAGGCGTAAGGTCTGCAATGGACCTTATGCCTCTCCAAATGTTCATGGGCGGTGGTAGCGCTTACCATCAGGCGTCCCACCAGCTCCATTGCCGACTGTATCATAAAAAAAACATATATATATAAATAGGCAAAATATAAAATAGAGATTTTTGTATTTGTATTTAAAATACAAGTATTTCAAATAAGCCACATCTCTGCAAATTCATAATTTACTAATTTCATAGTAATAACAAAAAATATGCAATTTCTTGTTGGTTGGTTTATTTGATACGATTTTAATGAAAATAGAAAGCGAAAGCTAAAGTTTTTTTTATATCAGTAGTGTAGTGTATTCTACACTAGCGGTCCGCCCCGGCTTCGCCTGTTGGACATATATAGCCTTCCTCAATAAATGTGCTATCTAACGCTGAAATAATTTTTCAAATCAAACCAGTAGTTCCTGAGATTAGTGCGTTCAAACGAACAAACAAACAAACTTTTTAGCTTTATAATATTAGTATAGATTCGCAACTGCGTTCTAAATGTATTTCAAATGAACGTAGAAACTAATTATATTGAAAAATAATCATCGTTTTTAATTAGATGGTGCTCGGCAAAACACTTCAAAGGCCAGCCAAATTAGATAGAAGATTGGCGAGGGAGCTTAAAGCCTTGGCGGATCCCGAAGACCCTTACGATACAGTCACTGGCAAAACCATGTGTACTTATGATTTCTATGAAGGTAATTGTCACACTTTACTTACTGCATGAACAATATTTGCAATTAAGTGAAAAAATAATTTCGGCTATTGCAATTGCTGAGAAGCTGTTATCATGCTTTGTTCGTATTTTTCTTTACAATTGTGTGACACACACAATAAAATATTATATAATTTAATCTTGTAAATTGACGCTTTGTATTCTCATTTAAGTAATGGATTGAAATGTAAAGCAAAATTGGCTAACGTTCATTTGACACTGGATTGCGTTATGTGAAGTAATAGGAATTGTAACAATAAAAACTTATTCGCTTCTATAGGTATGTCTTTTATAGATGATCTGAATAGATAAATACGTTATGTAAATTGCAGGCCAGGGTCGTTTAGACGGTGCATTCTGTGATTTCACTGAGGCGGACAAGATGGAATACCTTGAAAGGGTCCACAAATCTGGGGTCGTGAATATTGAAATGGAGTCGCTCGCTTTTGCGGCGCTCACTCACCACGCTGGTATAAAAGCGGCTGTTATTTGTGTCACGCTGCTTGATAGACTGAAGGGAGATCAGGTTAATATGATATTTATTTGGTGATATAAGAAGGTATATGGTTGTATGGCCATTGCAATCTTAGTAAAGATTTTTCTATATAGTATCGTTATTGATTTACACTTAAAAAAATTAATTCAGGTCTTAGCGCCTAAAGAAGTTCTGGACGAGTGGCAGCAGCGTCCTACGAAACTTGTCTCTCGTTACATCAAACGGTACGTTATTTCTACCTATTACGTATGCTTATAATCTAACATTTTTGAAGGTTTATTTTTTTTAATTTGAGTTATTTTTTCAGTAGATACTTATAATGCATGCATTACACGTACAAGATCTATTTTTCAATCACACATTAATCGGGTATGTTGGTATGCTTTACGTTTTATGTTACATTGTTTCGTAAAACTAATATTCACACATTTTTCCATACAGATATTTGCAAATGAAAGGTCGCCTTTCTTTAGACGGCCACGGTTCAGTCGCTGTGAAGAGCCCACGACGATTTAAACTTGTTCAGCAGGAGTCTGAAACTTACGATTAAATTATTTGTCTTGACTCAAAACATGGAACTATAAATGAATATTTGTACGTTCAATGACGAGTTATTTTATCAATGAAGATGACGTTAGAAAGGCTAGATTTTACCTACACAGTATGAAAATTAGCATGTGTTTGGGCACTTTAGGTCTGTATTAAGCAGATTATTAAAGTATTAGAAATGTCTGTCATTTGGTTAATATTGCACCGAAAAATTTTACTCGTATGTTTTGCATGTATTGAATTTAAATGATTTGATGCGAAACGTTATATAACGTGTTAAGTTATGGGTACAAAATCAAAATGATAATGAAATGTTTGTGTACTGCCATTATTATCATATTCCTTCTATTACTATAAGACCCTGTTCTTTTTTCTATAAGATTCACGTATCTCTTACAACTTATATTACACACAGTACATTGTTTGATTAAACACGTATAATTTAATATTGGTGGACTTACTGACTTCGATCAACGAACTGATTGATGCCTATCGCAAAAAACTGTAAATTAATAGAAAACTTATTATGTATAATAGATGTTGCCGTTTTATTATACCGCCGTTACGGAAAATATGTAGATTGCATTTTATCAGTGTTGTATTTTATATAAATATTATAGGTATTTTACTTGGCATTTTGAATTTTTTATCTGAAGTGTTTATTGATGGTAATGAGTTGAAAAGTGAAATATACATAAGTTACTGTTAGATTAAAATTACATAGTAGCGAGATTGCACTTGTATTTCTTTTGATGAAATTTTATTGTTGTTTATAACAGTTTGAATACGTATTTTTCTGTGCGTTTATTGTAGATTTGTTATTTCCTATTATTATTAGTATTTTATACCAACATTGATATAAAAACATATCTCTATTTCTAACCGAGTTCTATTCTACTTGAGCATTTTATTATAAATGTCTTTGACCAAATACATTTTTATGAATAAGAAAATTGTGACAGTTAAAGGCTACAACTTGATATTTGTTTCCTGCACTGGTTTTAAATGTAGATTGCCTAGACACGATCTACTTAAAAATTATTGGAAATATTCTGTATGTACCTATCTACCCTTAACCGTATTGTATATTTTATAAAATTTTCTATCGTTTTATTACCACAATACAAAATGATGTTTTAAAACATTTTTGACTGTTATTTGTCTTTTAATGTAATAAGCATTCTACTTGTAGAAATAAAAACATTGACGTTAATATAATACACTTCCGTTCTACTTAAAATGTCTAAGACATATTTCTCGCAATTAAACATTTTATGATATAAAGTAGATATTATTAATTGACCTTACCGCTGACTAATAAGCAAGTACTTGGTTTAATTCGTATTCAAATTTGTAATTACTTATCGTAATAATACTTCAAATTAATAATTTCGATATACCCTGTAGGTATAAAATACTTGAATATATTAATACTTAAGGATTTATCAAAGTCGAGAGGGGCTTATGATGTACTTTGCCTAAATTGAGTTCCTAAATGAACGGTAACATTATTTCCAATTGACTTTTCCATTTCCATAAAATTATTTCACTATATATCTGTCTGTATGCCGTTATAAGTTCTGTGTGTAGACGTCTTCTTTATGAATATAATGTAGAGTGGAGGTACAACGTATGATAATTTGTACCTTAGCTTAGTATCGGCTATAAAGTCGAACTCTAATGTGCTTCCACAATATTGTATTTTATTGTTGTTGATTGTTCATACACAAGCTGTTGTCGATATTGCTTAAGGCGTTACGGTCTTGTTAATTAGTAGATGTAGAATCTCGACACGGACCTACTGTTAAGAATGTTTCCGTGTAATTATCTAATTGAAATATTTAATAAAAACATATATGTAAGTTAGTTATTTAATCAACGATTGAGTTTACGATGGTAATGACAAATTATTATAAATAGATAGATAGTTCACTATGAATATATCACTTGTATTCTATGGCACCAATATTAATTATTATAGCCTATATTAATGTAATTAATTAAGTATTTGTAAGTGTTATACAAACTAGAAAAAAATCATAAAAATATGTTCTTTCTTCTCGCTAACCTTAGAAAATGAGTGGACAAAACCTTATACTTCATAATGAACAATTCTATAGATCCTATCTACCGTTAATTAAAATGAACAATATATGAAAAATTATATCCATTGTTGCTACTGTTTTATCTAAAATATGATATGTTGCACCCCTCTTCTTTTCGGTTTAGAGTTGTATATAAATTTTAAGGTTTGTCTATAACATTGGCTTACATGTGTTAAATATTTAATAAAAAACTTCTGTTTCACCAATATACTTTTTATTTAAATATTTTAAGAGAAGTGTTTTACAATTGTTAATAATAATAAGGAAATGGTATTTGACGAATTCACATTAAATGAATGAATGAATTAATTACTGCAATAGAATTTTCGAAAATCCAACGAATAGTTTACCTTAAGGGATTCATGATTAAAAAAACACATCAGTCTTACTATATGTTTATTTTAAACAACCTACAGAACTTAAAAATATGCAGTCGAAACAAATTCGTTTCAAAATGGCAACAAATAGATTACTGAGCAATTTCTAGTGTTTGATATAAATTGATATTATACCAACTACTTGAGCTGTAGGAACTTCATAAGTGCATCGTGAATCAGACGAGGACTAGCTTCACTGTCAGCTGTGTACCGGACACCTCTCAACGCTCCGTCTTCGTTTCTAACTACGCCATACTCCCCAACTATAAAGCCGTCGGAAGTTCTTTCTTCTACCCTATATTTCCTATATTGTCGTCCTTCGACTACGTAACCTACTTTACAGTTTTCTTGCTTACAGTTTTCAGGATTGCTGTTGGGTTGAACACCGTGGCTGCGACCATCGGTCATAACGCTCACTTTCTCATCTACTTCATAATTTTTTTCAGGTTGATGTTCGGTTAATCTGTGTTTGTTATATGAAGGATTGGTGGCAACATTGTGCGGTGTGGTACTGTAAGTGCTAGAGTAAGCTGTCGTGTCGGTGCGTTGTAACCAAGGATTACGGCTAGTCGGAATTTCTTCCGGTCGTAGGTGTAAGGATGCTGGTTCGCTATAAAATTTTGCTGGTTCACTATAAATCTTTGATGGCTCGCTATATATTTTGGCTGGTTCACTATACACCTTCGCAGGCTCACTATAAATTTTGGCGGGTTCGCTATAAAATTTAGCAGGTTCACTATAAACTTGAGCCGGTTCACTGTACACTTTTGACGGTTCGTTATAATACTCAGGCAGTCCTGGCTGGCTTGGATTCATATACTTTGAGCTATGTTCGTTATAATTTAGTAACTTAGGGGTGTCATGTACAACATTAAAACTTACTGTAGTTAGTTTCTGATTGTTTTCGCCTTGTCTATGTAAATAACTTTTAGAAGAATATGATAAAGGAATAGATCTAGCCAACGGGACATTTTCTACGAGTTCACCATCTTTTTCTTCAATAACAGATGTGTTTTGAATTGAAGAATCTGCTACAGAATCGACAGTTTCATTAGAATGATTATCACTTGGTCGGGCCTGAAATACACGCTCTGAATGACTGGGAACGTGATTTTCTTTTTTTGCTTGCAATTGTTTTATATATTCAATATTAGCACCGGCAAGATGTGGTGGCAAGTCCGTTATTGGCTCAGACGTTTGATAAGTGCTTGTTAAAAAATCGTAATTTGTAGCTGAAGGATAAGACCCTGTTACATCAGCAGTCTCTGTTGTTATAGATTCATTAGTAGTATAAATATTTATTTTAACGGGAGGACTCGGTTCTTGTTTAACTTTTCCTGTTCCTCTTCCAACAGCTACTGAAGATGTTATTCTCACAGATATGATTTGTTCATCGTTTTCTGAATCATCTGCATGCTTTGGTGTGTATTGAGCGGTATCTATTTTTTGATCGCCATTGTTATATCTGGTGCGATGTATTATTTGGCTTTGTGCCGACTGTATGTTCATCAATATGTACGGCAAAATCTGAAAAGAAAAAACAAAACCTTTTGTTTAATAAACGTATAATATTCATGACCGTACCTTATTTTTGGCATACACTTTATTAAGCCTAAAATTGACGTTTAAAATATTTTCTGTTCTCAAATTTTATGACACTTTAAATTAAATATTATAAAATTTATAATTGGCATAGGCATAGATATGCTAAACGTTCTTTAAAACCCCCATTCGAAGCATCCATATCCGAATGGAATATTTGTAAGCAGAATATGAAAATACGTGTATGATTTGCAGTAAACTAAATTAATAAAAATTTATTTATCTACACCGAAATATTATTTGCATATTCATTGTTGCCGGATTCATTGGTCGGAGAAATAAAACCTTTGAGATACTAGTTAGACTTATCAAATAAGTAGAGGAGGAATGTTAAATGTTTTTCGTCATTTCTTAATACGTAAACGACATAAATATAATTACGCTTTATATGTTTTAAAATGAAATAATATACCATATAAGTTAAGCTTTTATGGTCACTTAAGTGCGATAATGTCAACTCAAAATTTATGTTGGTACATAACCATTTGTTTCCCATTGTACTTACGAGATTCAATTTTATAATCCTTTCATATTTTTGTGCAATATATACATTATTTTTATTGATGTCAGAGATTTTAATAAAATATAGGAGGGATAAGATCGTTGAATAAAGTCCAGCCTTTAGGCTTTATATTGATCAATGTTTTCGAGTTTTGTTATTTCATTTTGCGTTCAATAAAGATCAGGTATCTGAACCAGGGCGGAAATCGTTAATTGAATGGCTCAGTAATGACGGGTGGTGGCTGTCAGTGACCCCGCACTGGCCTTGCGATCGAGTGTTGATTTCTAGACTACAGTAAGAAAGTACCTACTTATCATCATGATACATAGCAACAATTATACATAAATATTTATCAAAATTTAATGGGAATTTAGTATGCTCCTAGTTAATATAAACTTTAATTTGTTTTGTAATAAAAAGAAAGATACTCTTTAATTATGTTAATATTGACATTTTGAAATGTTAAACTTGTTAATATTTTGTACATGACTGACTGAAAAACTAACACAAAAAAATGGCGCCACACTGGAATTTTATGATGGAGCATGGACCTGTATTAGGTACATAAGTAATTATAGCTAGAGATTATATAAATCTCTACAATAAAACTTCATTTGATTTCACATCCCATTCAACTCATTC
>NC_052120.1:5247349-5282220 GCF_012273895.1 Zerene cesonia | reverse complement strand
GACTTGTTTGTTATTATTCACTTGAAGTTTCACCTCTGTGTTCTTTTATAATATTTTCGAAAAATTGTTTCCTGTGAACAAGTGCAATATGTGGTTGGCGCAAACCATAATTTTCATTTCCAAATACACTGTACTTTGCCTCACCTTCAGCACCCATTAATTCTCTTAAGGCCTGATTCCTAGCTAATAGTTTTTCATAAAATATAATTCCACTCTCTATAAAATCTGGGCCCAGCTTAGAGAGAACTTCATCAGTCCTAGCTTCATAATGTACCTCTGTCATATCTTTGAATAGGAAATATATACCTACTCCAAAAAGCCCAGTTATTGAATACATTATACTTCGTAAAGCAGTTGGAGCAGCATATAAGTTCAGTTTTTTATTTAAATATGATGAAAGGTTATAAACTAAGAAAATGGACATAAAGGGATATGCAGACTCAAACATAATTTTATTATTATGAGTCATTAATATTTCCCTACACATTGCAAACTCTTGAACTTTTTCAGGCAAAATTAAGGCTTCACTTAATTTACTTCCAACTTCTGTTGTTAAATCCACCCTTTTTTGGTTAACCTGAAATGTAAAACTAAAATATCAATATTTGTATGCTAATATCAAATTATATGAATGATAAAAATGTGATCCATATATTGTTATATATGTTGTATTGTTTTGTGTCTTGTTACAAGACAGACAAATGAATTCCATTGCTTATCAAGGGTTCAATACAAGGTGAGCATACAAAATTTTCAATGAGAATTTTTACTTTTATGGTCCTGCAAATTGCTTACCTGCAAATTATCTTTCTCAATATCTACCAGAGATTTGTAATTAAAATTTACTGGTATTCCAATTTGCACCCCAAATCTGGAACTTGTGCTTCCTATAACATAACTTATTTGTTGATTATACATATTTTTAGCACCCTAATCATGATTATCTATTTAATAAGAAATACTATACCAGCATGAAATAAATCAAAGCCGTATACACTAAAAGGTTTAACTATTTTTTTATGAACATCAGACAAATTGAGAATGTCAAGGCATTTATTAAACCTTTGCTGAAGTTGTTCACTAAGTTCAACCGGTTTTCCTGCACTGAAAAAAAAACGTTTATTTACTATTTCGGTGTTGTAGTTGTTATTAGTAGGTTCAGTATAAATAATAATTTGAATGTGACTCTTATTGACATACAGAGGAATATTTACAGCTTCTTGCATGCAGTAAATAAATAGATTTAATAATTACCTGTAGTAACGAACGAAATCTCTGTATTTATCTATTAAAAATGTATGTGGAGTATATCTTACTGCAGTAAGCGCTAAGCCCGTTCCGGTAACAACTGCAAACGAAAATCTTCGTCCTTGTTCTGTCAAAAACCAGGATATAGGCTTTCGTGTCGTCATTTTAAAATAAAGGTAACAAGGCGATATTTAAATAAACGTATATATTATTATGTTCGACTTGTTCAACCTCTTGTTTATAGTTATAAATCACTGACATAACAATATAACCCTCAATTTCGATCATTCAATATTCATAGGCGATCAGCTGCTTTTTATCACAGATAAGCTATATACTATGCTCAAAATATTCTGCAGATAACGCACAACTCTAGTATATTTTAATGAGTATAGAACTTATACAGAGCCCGATGGTGTTGCAGCGGCACGCAATTCGCGCATGCATAACCTAGTCCAAATTTAATTGTTGCATAATTGATATCTTTGTTTTTCAATATCAATCGGAGCAGGCATCATAATTTCACTTATAATTAACATTGATTAAGCTATCGTTTAAATATCGTTGTCGTCTAGACTGAAATCAAATCTAGTTTACGACGCATTTTTCCTAGTTAGAACTACTTATTAAAGTGGTTTTCAGTTACAACTTACAACTAGTTCTAACTAGGGCAAACGCGTTATAACGAAAAACGGGTTTTAATTTTAATATACATAATATTTAGAAGTACAAACTCCATTTATTGTTCTGTGCTCTATGCAATTGCAATTAGGGATGTGACATTGTTGAGAAAAAATCGTTTTTTTAAATAATAGTTTTTTTAAGTATGAAAAATCGATTAATAAATAATCAACTTTTCTTAAGAAAATAATCGATTATATTATATAAATAGATATTTTCCTTATTTTTCAATTAATTTCAAAATAACGCCATATACATTATATCGATAGATTTATTCATTAAAAATAAATAACAGAAACTGTAAGTTCTTAAAATTTTTTTCACATAAATCAACAAAATTAAATTATTCAATTAAAAAAACTAGATATTCGTACTGAAATAGCATTCACTATGTATGCTGTATTGCATGTACATTATACAGTGGATATTGACACAAGTGTTCGTTACTAAAAACAGACCAAGTCAAAAAGAACATTTTCATATTTTCTCATTCAAAATATATATGTCATGAACGTAGTATAATGTAGTTTTTCTAAAAAAAAAGAGGGTTTTTTTTACCTTACACGCATTGTAAGATATTCAGATAATGCAAGAATTACAAGTTAAAAAATATGATTAATCAAATGAGTTATTGTTAAATAAAAGCTTTAATGGAAAGCGGTCGTGGGGAAATAAAGTAGTATAGCAGTAGGCACCACCCGATTTTTGTTACTTTATGATGCCAAAAAAATCGATTATTAATCGTATAATAACGAAAAAAAATACGTATTAAGATCGATTTTTACTTTAAAACAATCGATTATTTCCAGAATCGATTTTTTTTCACATCTCTCATCTCTGATTGCAATCTGTAGTCACTTGTCAATGTCCTCCAAGACTACAGCTTGTAAACAAAATATTATTTTAATGCAAATAATTTTAAAATATGAAATTAGAAATATTCTTGGCTTATTAATTTTACTTCAACCTAATAGGAATATTCAGAAATGATCCTTTTGGAGGAATTAAACAAATTACATTTAGATTGTCTAAACGATGAATGGGTTCAGTCTGTCTGCGACTCAGAATTTTTCGAATTTGGTGAATTACCATCGGAATATGAAAATGCTACTGAATCTCATGAAATTCGATCGGTGTTTCGGAGTATTATGTCGGCTTTCGACGATTGGATGTGTGCTACAGAGAATGGAACTGATAGCACATCATGGGCGACTTTGTCACATCAAGTGAAACATCAACATTTATTGGCTCTCTTAGGATATTACATTGACTATGGCAACAAAAATATCCTTACAACTGAATGTAGAAATAATGCATTATGGGCTTCCAGGCTATATTATAAACTTTTATCTGTTCCTGGACATAAAGCATATCACATATATCATTCACAGCTTTTTGCTCATTCTCTTGCTTGCTTAAGCTATCCAAAGACGGTTTGTGAAAATGAAGACAATTTTTTTAACACAAAACAATTGGTGAGAGAAGTGAATTCCATTTTAAAAGAATTAAGTGAATTTGTTTATGATTTGAAGCATGTCATAGAAAAACTCCAACTTAGCCCTCATGATATGAATTTTGAAGATATTCTCAGTAATTTAGTTGACATTACTGGTGGAGCTATTGTTAACAAATTGAATATTGGTAAATTTTTTTTTTTTCCTTTATTTACTCTTTAAGGTTGTTATCATTGCTTGGGTTAAAGTATCATGGACAGGATTAGGCCTAGAATATATATTCTTAGACGTTGTATTGAATTTGTATCAGGCTGTTATTATTTCAACAATAAAAAGTAAGGTTGTCCTCAACAATAATGATAAACATGTCAATGTATTTTATTTATATATACAAATTAATCCTACTTATATTATAAATGGGAAAGTTTGTAAGGATGTGTGTGTGTGTTTGTTGCTCTTTCACGCAAATACTACTGAACCGGTTGCAATGAAATTTGGTACGTATATAGCTGGACAACTGAAATAGGCAACTTTTTATCCCCACATTCCTACAGGATACGGATTTACGCTGGGCTCAGCTAGTCACTGATAATTTAAATTCATTGTTCAAAAATTAAATAATTTGAAATATGTGTTGTATTTTAACACTACAATCTGAGTTTTATTGATATAATAAGTACAGAAGACTTTATTAAATTTCTTTAAATATTATTGTGCTTTTCCTTTCAGATAAAATAGAACTCAATAATCTATCTCGAGTTGTATATGAAGTTATAGACTTTCTATTAAACAACTCAAATGGAGAACCAAGCTCACTCGCAATTAAATTGCTTTTTAAATCTATACTACAAAAGTTAGTTGCTGCATCTTTGGATTATAAACAGGCACATGTACGTATATATTATGACCATATTTTTGCAACTATACATTTAATGAAACAGTAATTAGACCATTTAAGTACATTAAGCATTTTTAAATGAGTAATTGTTATGTAATATGCATGTTTTGTAGGCTCCAAAATAATGGTTAGAAATGTTTTTTTGTCTGCATCATGTGTGTCAGTCACGTAAAAACCACTAAGCAGATTTAGGCAAAATTCATACAGACCAATACTATTATTTAATTGTTTAGGTTGTACAATATTATATAAATAATTATTTTTTCTTGCAGAATATAGTAAGAGCATCATATGTTACATATTCTGGTCTCATCTTAAGTAAATATGGTAAAATAGCACTCTCAAGCTATGTTGTGCTTTTGCAGCATCTAGCTTATTCTTTGGAAGGTTTGGTATGTATATACATTAATATAAAAAGTTTAGTGGAATAAGAAGGATAATTCTTAAATTTATTTACTGTTATAATAGGAAAAGGCTGAGGTGCGTCAGACTAGAATTTCTCTTGTAGCTGGTCTAATGAGTCTTTTACCCAAAAGATCATATTGTAATATCGTAAAATGGTTACTTAAATTAAGTGCAACATCTAAAATACTTCACCGCCAAATTGCTATGGTAAGTTGATGATGAATATCTATAAAAGTCGAGGTTAATATTAAAAGTCAAGTTTAATATTGTAAGTAGAGAATAACACAATTTTTTTCAGGAAATTCTAGCACAGTTGGTACCAAATGATCCTGAAGAATCTACGGATTCTGGAAATGAAAGTAGAAAAACATCAACAGAAGATAATACTGAAGGTATAAATTTAAAAACTTTATTGTGGGTACAAACAATATAATTTGACTTGAAACTTTATTAAAAATTTACTTGTTATTTATTATAACAGCAATTGACATAAATAGTGAACAACAAAGTGTCGATAGTGAAAAAGAAAATGACAACCAATTAAAAGTGGCCATAGAGGATGATAGTAGTCAGTCACAATCATCATCACAAGAAAATGTAAGGAGTTTTCTTTTTTTTTTTTTATTTTTTGCGACACAAAGTTCATTTTCATGTATTATATTATATTTGTAGTATATTCCTTAGTTTTTGAATTATTAATTAGAAATCATACTTTAAAATATTTCAGTGCAAGGATTTGTTAGAATCACTTCTCAAAAATGAATTTTATTATTGTTACCAATATGTTATTAACATTACAATTTATTCATTCAATGTTGCTATATAAAAATGTCACAATAATGTTTTTCAGCAAGAACTGGAAGCAATGGACGAAGATATATCGGGTTTATTGAACCAACGTCGCCATTGCGTACCACACGCAGACATTGTGCGTGCCATATTCGAGCGAGTTAACGACGTATCGAGCACTCTGCGATCGCGTGCTTTAGTGCTACTCACTGATTTTCTTGACTCCCACCATACTCCTGTTAATGAAGCTATGAAAGCAAGTATCATTTAGTTGCTTCTGAATTCTTACTTACTAATATTATAATTTGAAAGTGTGTTTGTTTGTCTTTCCTTCATGTCGCAATTGAAAGATTTTGTGATAATATTTTGACTACGCGAACGAAGCCGCGTTCTATGAATTGTTTTAAAACATTTATCCTTTCAATGTTCTTTTCTTGAATGTATTCATGGTAGATATGCATAATAAATATTGTTTTATTTTATTATTTTTGGCGAAACCTTCTCATTTTTTCTTTTTAGTCTGACAGTTACAAACAAAAAATTATTAGCGAAATCGGTCTAGCAGTTCAGCTGTGATGCCGTGACCGATGTTATACATATATAGATGTAGTTTATAACCATTTTATTTTAGCCTATGTGTTTATACGGAGCCCCTAGATTAAGCGGGCATCCTATTTATATAAAAAGTGTGTATCGTAAAAAATGTAACGCGTACGCAACCAGTTAATAAACTTGAATAATATTTTGTTAATAAAGGCAATCATAGTTAAAGCAAAAATAATTAAAATTGGTATACATACATATATATATATATATATTATATTGGTACAAATAAATTGGTGTTCTCTCCTTTAAAGGAATTAAGTGGAGATGGCGAACAATGCCGTATTGCGGAAGTGGGTGCGCGCTGCGCAGCGGACGAACGAGCCGTAGTGCGCAAGGCGGCGGTCGCACTGTTGCACCGTCTGCTCGTTCGTAACGAACACCCTTCACACTATGCGGTAAGTACTGATATAAGTAATCGTATAAGAGATCTCTTGTATTTTCTTCTATTGGTTTTACGCATTTTTTTTCAATTTAGAAGTTTTAGAGTCTTTGACTATACTGTTATATGTCTTCACATAGTTTTGAAATTATTTCTCCAATAGCTATTGGAAACTAATTTATCATCTGTTTCACTATAGTGAAACAGATGATAAACGGACTTGACATAAAAGTTATGTAAAAATGTTTTATTTCATATAAGAAGGTATGATAGATAAAGGTATAGAATGTTCAATTAATTAGAATGTATATTAATTTTTTTTGTTCATACTTAAATTGCAGCTCAAATCCTACAATGAAATAATACCTTTTTTTTTGTTTATTTGAAACTAGACTTTAATATCGCTATGTCGTGATGCAAGTATAATCGTGCGTGGCGCGGCGGTTAATGCTCTCGCTGACGTAGCTCTAAACAGTCCATCTGAGTTATCATTGAATGCATTTCTGGCTGGACCATTTCACCAACTTTCAGATCCGGAGGCTAAGGTGTGTATATCTTGATATATTCTTTCATTTAGTTTTTGTTAGTTCGATTATATTTTTTTATTGAAATTATATGAAACTGATTCATAAATTCTGTCCATTTACTGTTTTTGAAGTTACTTAACGCCATTTAATTATGATATTTAAAATTAAAAAAAGGGAGATTATACTGCGTGCTGTGTTTAAAAATAAAACTGTAATTCGCAGATACAAGAGCAAGTAATAAACATCGTACAATCAGTACTTATTACGCCGATGCAAAAATTTGAGCCGAACGTATCAGTGGATTCCTTGCCGTGGCTGTTCCTAGCGGGCATCACACGATTGAACATGAGGAAACATTTGCAGAAAGCCTGCACGCTGCTTGTCAAATCGGCAAACTGTATTAAGTATGTGAATCCAAGTAAATATACATTTTCTATGCCTTATAAAAATTTGTAACATTATATTATTTCGATAATTTCAAAATAAGGGCTTTTTATGTCATATGTCATAGTAGGCAATGAGAGCTCGTGGGTCGCCTGATGGTACGGATGGTATGGATATGGGCCTCCGGCAAAATAATGTAAAAAAATGTTTTGTTGTACTCTGTTTTTTAAAAAATACCATTGCCTTTATTTCCAAATCTCAGGTGCCATGTCATTTAAAATTTTTTGTATGCTATTGAAATACACATTAATAAATTGCTTATTTCAAGTCACCGTCTCGTAGACATAGTGAGTACGCACTTGGGCGCTTTGAACGACGCTCGCGATCTACAGAGTCTCGTTCTGCTTACAAGTGTGGCCAGACACGTCGAGTACACTGAGGTGTCCTTTTTGCTGGAATATTATTACAAATTAGCAGACGATGCTCAGGTAATAAAAAATGTCGCTTAATTTAAGTAAATGGTTTTATACAAATTATCCTAAACCTAGGAAAAACTTGTGCCAAAATTGTTGTAAATGTTGTAATTTGTTTAAATGTTACTAAATCCCAGATTTTTATAAAATAAAAATTTTCTCTTCGAATGAATTGATGTGTGATGTTTTATAAAATTTAATACTTTAGCTTGTCGCACCTATCTCGACTTGCTTAAAGTTGATTAGAGCATTTCTTGATGTCAAGTGATCACATGAATTTAATAATTGCGTTAACAAACCTAAGACTTTCATTCATTTCACGATACTCATATTTTATCTTATAATGTTAATGTTGATATTTTAGGTGCGAGATAATCGTTTGATGCCTCTAACATTAGAGCTAATATCACTTTGGTCGCGTTACGCCAGCGACTTGGAGAGACAAACCTTACGAGAGCATCTTATATCACGTCTCGCATCGGCATTAGACAATGGTACATATTATTATTGATGTAATTTTTGTTTTTGGCAATGTTATTTTTCAACTTTTTTATTGAATTCTTATAGATTGTAGACCAGCGAGTGCCTCTTTGGCCGCCAATTTAGACCCTACGAACCTGCAGTGGGCTACTGACTTGATGAAATTATGTAAGTTAATTCCACACTTATTCTTAAAACTTAAAAAAACGAAATGAACACATTATTATCCGTTTCAACGTTGGGATATCTCTTATTTAAAATAAAATAGTTACAGGATAGAATACGGGTGAATTTCTAATACTGTAGAACTATTTAAATGATAAATGACAAGAGTTTTTGTCATCATCATAGTCATTTGTAATATTCTTAATGATTTTTTTAAATAAAAGGTGATGGAAAGACGGTTATTGCGAGACGGGACGCTATATAATATTCTCCAAATAAGAAAATTTTTTTTATTTAAGAGAAGCACATAGATAATACAAATAATGTTAAAAATATTGACCGCCTCCTTGGTACAGTGGTTAACGCGTGAGCGTAGAACCGAGGGGTCCTGGGTTCAATTCCCGGTGGGGACGCACAAAAAAAAAATGTCTCGGTCTGGCAGGACACAGAAGGCTGATCACCTACTTGTCCCTAAAGAAAATCGATCAGTGAAACGGATGTACATCATCTGCCCCATACCCCACTAGGGGACACGGGACTTCACTACTATGTTAAAAATATTTGTTTTTATAAATTGTTTATAAATAAAATTCACAAATAATTAATTTAAAATATACTAGTGTATTTATATTATTTACGTTTCACACGCCCAAATTTCGGATAAATCATAGAAGCACTAGAACTTAGAACAGTTATTGTAACTTAATTTAGCAAATAAATTTTAATTTCCTATACAGCTGAACGTCGTGCATTGTCCGATGGTGGATGTGACGTGGCAGAGTGGGTTCGAGCGGCTGACCTCTCGTTGGTGGCTCCGGATCCACCTTCCCCACAACTATTAGATCTCTTTCTGAATGCACTGCAACATCCACCACCTGGTATGTTTCAAATCTTTTATTCACCCACTACTTGTTTAACGTCATAATCGATATTTTGAGGCAGTGTTAGATAGACATAACAACACCCAATAAATATTCTATGATAACTGCAAAATGCATGGTTTTGAAGAGACCCCTTTTGAGCTAAACTATTGGGTTTCATTAACATTGTTCTGATTACATAATATCACTAGAAATTATTTAACATTTATTGAGCTGTTCTTTATCTTCCTTCGCTCTGTTCTAAGTTCGAGAACAGTATTTCTCACATTTCATTCAAAGAATCTTCAGCTTGATCATCTAGGGTAACACAATAATTTCATGAGTTTATGTTATTGTCCTGATTCAGATCACTTGGATTTAATGTTTTGAATAAGAACAAGTGAGACAATTTAGTTTATTATATTATTAAAGCATTGTTTTTGGGTTATTATTCATATTAATTTATAGTAATATGGTCTATTTCTATGCATTGTACGTACTCGCTCGTACATACACACATTACTATTTGTGTGTGTAGAGTGGGACGAGGGGCGGCGCGGCGCGTGCGTGGCGGGCGTGGGGCGGATATGCGTGCGGTCGCGCGCGGCGGCCGGCGCGGCGGCGCCGCAGCTGGCGCGGCTGCTGCGCGACGGCGCCGCGCCGCTGTGCGCGCGCCTCAACGCGCTGCTCGCGCTCACCGATGTGTGCACTAGGTGGGTGGGACGGTGACCGTTCATAAATTGTGTTATGTCGATCTATCGTAGCTATAACTCGAATATTTTCTTTTAGTTTATGATAAAAATTTGCACGTAATATGAGGTAAATAATTTGCACAAAAAATTGAAATTTTCTAATATTAATAAAAATCGAATGGAATAGAACTAGTAGTGTTGTTGTGTTACTATAATACTTTATCATCCTACAATATAATTATATTAAATTGTTTTGTTAATTAAATAAACAAATTAAACGTTTACATGGCCATATTGTTGGGAATAATTAAGGGATCAGGTTCTAGGACTTTTTTGCTCATATTTGATTGAAAAATTTTGTTCTACGTAATGGTATTTTGATACAGATACACCTGCATAGTGGACCCGTTGTTAGAGTCGCTGTGCGGTTGCCTGGCGCCCGAGGCGCCCGCTGCGCTGCGGCGCGCGGCCGCTAGGGCACTCACTAAATTACTGCTGGCTGGATATCTACGGTTAAGGACTCCGCTGTACTATCGGTAATTCAATTAAATTCTTTGTTGAATGGCAATTATGTTTTTGTTTCGTTCTATCATATCTTACATGTTTTGTGGCTCGATTCGGATTCTTGTTACTACTATTAGAACTGAAGTAACCGTGTTTTTTTTTATAGGCGAGCTCATAAATACAAATTATATTAATTTTTAGATATTGTGCTCTGCTCGCTGACGAAGATCTCGAAGTCCGTGAGCCGGCTGAGTACTTCGTGACTAGCTGTCTCACAGTGGAAGTTATTTACCACCATTTTGTGGACTGTGTGCTTTATTTCAATAAGGAAGATGGAGGTATTGAAATATTAATTTATAAAAAAAAGTTCTCTTGTGGAACTATACATTAATTTCTTTTTTTTTTTGTATAATTCTAAATATTGTTAAATATGTGTTAATAAATATGAACATATCATATTGAGCATTTGAACATTTTATAATGAGCATTTTGACTGAGCCCTAACGCGTTCCCCCGCAGAGAAGATGTCGTTCGACGCGCGGCAGCTGATCTACGACGTGATGCTGCAGCGCATGTCGGCGGTGCAGCGGCTGAACGTGCAGTGCCGGCTGGCGCGCGAGGTGCTGCAGCACGCGGCCGACGTGGCGGACGAGCGCGCCCACGAGCAGGACTTGCCGCACCACCTCAGCGCCGCGCTGCTCGACACCATCACGCTGCTGTGCGGCCCGCGCATGAAGCTGCCCAGTGAGTGCTTGCCCCGCGCCATGTGTGTGCCCTGTGGCCCACGTGACCTTGGGTAGACTCGACCGAGGAGACCGGGTCGAGTCGGAAGGTCTCCTCACCACCTGAGCGCCGCGCTGCTTATATCAAGCTTTTCTTTCTTGACCAGAAGAAATAAAGGCTTTTCTTTCTTAGTCTATGTCTTTGCCCATAGGTTTGGATAGACTATCTCTGTTCCAAATTTCATCAATATTGGTTTAAACTTCCGAGATTAAGGCATGAAAGCGTAACAGATGGAAAAAGTTACTTTTGCGTTTATTATTACGGATGAAGGGTCGGGACTGGGTACCATTTTAGTGAGAAAGTTATTGTAAGAAACAAAACCGTATGATTTTGAAATACCTAACTACAGATTTATTGTAATTATACTTAATATTTCTGACAATAATGATCTGGATTAAGCTCGTATAAATGCTAACTGAGCGAGAACTTCTAAAATATTTATAAAGTTAACGATTTACTTGATCCGATTTTGATGGAAATGTTGTTTATTTTTACAAGCAAAAAGGGATGGTATTCATCCGGGTATGTATTCCTTTTTGAAATTATGCTTTTTATTTATTTTAAAGATGTGCATTTGTAAGTAAAAAAAGTTTCTCTTAGACAAATAGTATTATCAGTATAATGTATTACAGAGAAAACAGAGAAGGCCGGTGATGCCGACATTGAAGATCTGCAGGAGAGAGTCACAACTAATATTGTATCACATGTAAGTTTGATTAAAATATGTGTTTAAAATTAATTACTTAAACATGTTGAACATAAAAATTTATGTTTTGTTTTTTACATTAGTAACAGTAGTTTTCTACAAATACATATATACTTACTTTGACCTTTTTACTTTAAAACATTATTTATTACTACTACTTTAAAACAAATACTACATAACATTAATGTTACAGAAAATGAAGCGCACAGTGGCGGAGGTGCTGGTGCCGGCGGTGATGCGGCTGTACGCGCGCCTGCGCTCGCGCGGCGGACAGCTCGCCGCCTACATCGTGCGCATCGCCACCGACCTGCACAACGACTACCGCCAGGAGGTCACCCTCATGTTTATAACTCTTGTTTTTTACCCGATAGAAATTATGTTGGATACTTTTTAGTACTGTTATACTAAAGCCATGAATATATGATGTCGAATTTTATCAAATTAATCGTCTGTCCTTTTAATTAAATTGATTCGTATCAGATCGAGGAGCTGATCCAGGACGACGAGGAGCTGGTGGAGCGCGTGCGTCACTTCCAGGAGACGATCGGGCTGGAGCCGAGCGCCGGCAACGCGCGCAACCTCGTCACGGCGTCCGCGCCGCCCGACCCCGACACGCCGCGCGCGCGCAAGCGCCCGCCGCGCGCCGCCCGCCACTACGCGCACTCGCCGAGGAAACGCGCCTTGAAAATATAAGCAGCGCTCCCATATTCGCTGAGGAATTGTGCGCTCAATACATATATTGATACTGTTGCTAAGCCAAATGGTTAAAATTTTCAGTAATATAATACCTTGCAGTTTCTAATATCCCGCCATGATGTAGCACTCATACTAATGTAACACACGGTATATGCTGACAAACAATGAATTATTCAATGCTGGCATCAGCAAACATTTTAAAAACTATTGTATTAGAAATAAGAAAAAATTAAGGAAATTAAATGTTATACATTCCGTTTAACGGAAGCATTCTGTTTTATTATATAAAAAGATCTATTTTGATAAGAATAAAAGTATATTGAAGATTAAAAAGTTGTTTTTTTTTTAAATACTTTTTGTCGTCATTATAAGATCGAAAGTTCCATGATTACATGGAACGAGGAACTAATGCGTGACCCTAAAGTCAGATTACAGATTAAATCTGAATATTTTTTATTTTTTTACTTTCCCTTGCCGTAGTGATGCTTGCCATTGTATTGTGGCGATACCACACTGCTAAAATCGCCACGAACCAAACTCAGAATCGTAATTATCGTCTAGTTTCCTTGCTTTTAAATATATGGACTCTCCATGCCCTTCATTAAATTTGTTATCAACATCTTAATCATCATAATAGATTACTTTAATGTATACTAGAATGATGAACCGTTTTAACTAATATGGAACATTATTTCAATGTTTACAATATTGTATCGATGAAACACGGCCTTTGCTAAATTAAAATTTTTAGTTTTATTCAATAATCATCTCAATAGATGGCGTCCGGCGGATGACCACACGATTGCAGTGGCGGGATCAAGGGTAACTTCGCCTACGGTTTGGCAAAATGACACGGGTTTCCATTTGAATACTATATAACAAAAAGTTAAAATATACCCTGAAATGTATATAGAACAACCGTTCAAATTAAAAGCGTGTTGTTACTGCAAACCATGAACTCAAAATATACTAAATATGTACTATAAATTCATTCTCTATTCATGACTTCATTTTGTGATAACTCATCATATAATATATGTATATTATATATATGTAAAGATCATGAAGATAATTTAATAACACATTCAGATTTAATTAACTTTCGGTTCTTTGAAATCATAGTCATTTCATGTTTATATATAAAATATAACAACAAACAACAAAGTTTAAGCAAAGTGATTATTAATTAAAACAAAAAAAAAATTCAACTCTTTAAATGTAATTATTAAACGACATACAAGAATAATTATCATGTATAAATAATTCTTAATATTAACTTATAATAATTTAATTAACAAACTTCATATTAAACCACATTGCTTAACGTTAATTTAGTGTTTAAATCACTTTCACTTTCTATCTTAATGTCCTTGCTGAAAGCTTTCCTTAATAACATGTTGATAGCAGCTTCCTCTGAAATAGAAATACAATAAATTGGTAAACATAACGGAAATAAAATAGAGAGAAAAAATTGAATCAATTTGCTTGTTGATAACTAAATAAGTGAAAGTATACATTACCTGTAACTTGAATAGCAAGAAGTTGATGAACGATATGTCTAGCAGTGACCTTAAATAAGTCTCTGTTATCAATTTTCTTCTTTTTATAGTAAGGCATCAATAACTTAACAACTAATCCCGCCACATCGACCTTTTCGCTTTTCTGTTTTTTCTCTTCTTTATGTTTTCTTTCGTGTTTTACAGATATATCTATTCTATGTTTGTGTTCTTTATGCTTGTGATGCTTCTTGGATATTTCAGACTTGTGATTCAGTTCTTTTTCTTTCCTGTGAGCTTTTGTTAGAACTTCTGAGACATGCTTTTCTTTTTCTGGCTGGGTTTCTCTTGGTTTTTCAGTAATATCCCCATTATCTGTAGGCGACTTCCTTCTATGCTTAAATTTGTGTTTATCGGAAGAGTTTTGAGAGGAGCCCAGAGCTATTTGTGATGCAGGCTCATTGGAGTTACTCTGTTTTATTATCTCTGAATCTTCTTTTACTTCTGCTTTAATTTCAGGTTCAGGTTTCATTTCTGCAAACTGTTGCAATTCTTTCAAAACTTTATCAGCCTCTACACTTAACTTGTATGCTTCACTTAGAGATTTATCATCTAAATCTATTTTCTCACATTGCTCCATACTAACATTTGCCAAATCTATTTCATTATCTTCTTTGCTTTTATTAATATCTTTATCACCCACGAGCTTCAGTGTCGTGTCTTGATCAGTAGATTTCTCAACCTTGTTTTTGGAAGATTTTTCTGGAGCATTTGATACAGATATTTCATCAATAACTAATTCCTTCTCTGAGTTAGTACCACTAGACGAACGTTTCCTATCTTTTTTTTCAGATTCAGATTTGCTACGATGTCGCGAATGTTTTGATTTTTCGTCCTTATGTTTATGCTTGTGCTTTTCTTTATGTTTATCTTTTACAACTTTAGATTTTTTATGTTTATGCGAATCTAAATCGAAATCACTCTCATCCGAAGATTCGCCAAATAAAGCTTTTATTTTTCTTTTTGACGGGACAATCCCTTTTTTAGGGGATTTTGATGTAGTTTCATCATTGCTTTTGCTTGTTTCATCAATGTTCATCGTGTCGTTATTTGTGCTTTTACTTGGAACTCCTTGCAAAGTTATATTTATAACGAAGGTTTTTGATTGTATATTGCTAGATTTTCTATTTATTGGAGATTCAGTCGCGGGATTTTCGTCAATTTTTAATGTACAATCATTATCATCACTATCCAGTGCATTATCATCAGTATTGTCAAGTTTAAGCGTAGAGTCCAAGGGATCTGGTTTTATGTTTTCGTCTATTACAAGACCACAATCGTCTTCGCTGTTGCTTGAACTTAAGTCGGGAGATTCTTGTGATGGTTTTGAGGTGAAGAAATTATTAAGTTTGGTTTGAGTAAGTGGATCTTTTTTGAAAGAATTTGCTTTTCTTTTTGTTTCTTTATCAGCTTTTGAGAGTTCTCTTGCTTCATTTTTCACCTCAATTTGTCCTGAAATTTTACAAAAAAAAAATTAATGTTTTCAAAATTACCAATAGTGAACTGCCTAATTAGTGTACTGATATATTACAAACCACTTTCTAATTGAGCTGCTGTTACGAAACCGTGTGCCTTTTGCGACTCTTCCCGCTTTTTCTTCTCAAATTCTTTGACAAATTCGACAAGTGTTTCTTTTTTCTTAGGTTCAAAATCTTTGAGATACGGGTACAGTTGATCTTTTGATGCTTTCACATTCGAAATCTAAAACATTATATAATATTATATTATGAACATAAAAAAATTAAATATCTTACCAATTATATAATATAATACATAAAAAATTAAATATCTTACCAATTTAGTTAAAGCCCGCCGATATAAGCTTATCACAGTACTGTTAGAAAACGCATCATACTCCAATTCCACTGCACACTGTTCCACATCATTCTTAGATAATGTTCGTGTCGGTTCGTCGACACCTTTTAATGCTGATAAGTTTTCGTTTAAGGCATTCTTTAATAGAGAAAGATAGTTCTCTCTAGTAGCCACTGTTAGGCCATTCACCTGCAAAATTAGAGTCTAGTGTTCATAAAGCATCAAAATGGGAAATAGCCTCAATCAGGATCTTGCAAATTGAACCCATAAATTATTAATAGTTATCATTTTGTTTGGCTATAGGATGTTCAAGGAAAAATACCTTTGTGCTTGTGCTATCTGCAGCTTTACATTTTGAATGTTTTGCGGATTCTGTTTCATCATTATTCCTTCTGTCTTTCTCTATGCTTTTCTTTCGTTGAGCAAATTCTTTTAAAATTAGAGATCTCGTTTCTTCTGCAACTCTACGTCTGCTGCTTTCTCCATCAGACTCATCGCCTCCGTCACCATAGTATGACTCTATTTCTCTGCATAAAAAAAACAACAAATGAATAAAAAAATGCTATAATTAAGTTTAATAAATCGCGTAATAAATATCTGGCTTTCACGTCATTGACATACTTTACTGGTCTTATAATCGCCTACTAAATGTAGTCATTTTGTGACTACAATTAATAGACAGTGTTGCTTAAAATAATCGTCTAAATTAACACCTTAAACGCTGAAGGTAATGTTCAAAGTCTATTGTATGCGCTAACAAGAAAACTCTGCCTAATTTATACATAGGCAAAAACATATTTTTTAGTTGTTTCTATAATTATTTTCATTATTTATTTATAGTCTGTGTTAAATAGGTTTCCAATAATACTTTAACAATAAAGTACCATACCGCAAATAAAAGCTAATGAAAAAACAACTCAACAAATAATCAATCTCCAACTTTTTAATTAGCCACTAGCAGCTCAATTCTTCCCTACCCATATAGTTCCGACAAGTCATCCTGCAATTCTCCACTCGACAACTGTTTAAGACACAAGCTCACCTGTTCTGGCCGTCCCGGCCCTGCCCATACAGTTCCGACGAGTCATCCTGCAATTCAAAAGCATAAGCTCACCTCTTCTGCCCGTCCCGGCCCTGCCCGTACAGGTCGGAGGAGTCGTCCTGCGCGACGAAGCCCGCGCGGTGCAGCGTGGCGCTCATGGCGCGGCGCATGTGCTGCTCGAGGCGGCGGCGCACGGCGCGCGCGTCGGCGCACGCGTCGCAGCGCCCCGCGCACCGCGGCACCTCCTCGCCGAAGTACTCGGCGAACGTCTTGTGCCGGCACCTGGCGGGACCGATACCAGCTCGAAATATTCATTTTGTTCAACTAGACTTCGTTTTAAAGCACATTTGAATCGTCATAATACAGAAAGGTATTAATTTACCGCCTTCTTTAATATGAGTGTACTACAAAAGTTTTGTGCCAGCCTTTATTTTATAGCTGGTTTTTTATGCATCAATGTAGAGCGAAAGTATGTTGCCATCTCATGTCATTTAAAACTTTTTTGATTATGTTTTTTTCCAAATTGTTCAGGCTTTTATCAAGTAAATAACTGGCATCACTTTCTTGCAATCCTATCATACTTCCAATCTATTTCTATTTTTTTATAACCTATTTACTAAAGAAAACATAGAAAAATTATATTTGTAGTCACATAGATATAAAATTTGTTATAACAGTAAAAATTATGACAAATTGTATAAAAATGTTATATTTTATAAAATAAACATGAATTACCCAACATCTTCACAGTATTTCACCATAATCTCAAAACTCTTATAAGAATTTTTGCAGCGTTGTTTCTGCTCAGGAGTTTTGGCGCGCGCTATTTCAGATTTCAGCAAAAAATCCACAGCATTCCGTTCACTTCGGCAGTAGTATATTCTACAAAATGCTGGCTTACCATCTCTACCAGCCCTACCAGATTCCTGAAATTAGAAATAATTTAAAATCTTGTAATTCTATGAAGCAAGTACAAGTTTAATAAAATACAAATCAAATAAATCATGACACTTACATGACATGAAGATCATCATAAATTTGGCTAATAATCCAGACTTTGCATAAGTTTTATTATACTTTATTACTTACTTGATAATAAGCGGCAACATTTTGTGGCAAGCCCCAGTGAACAACAGCCCGGACAGTTGCCTTATCTACACCCATACCAAATGATACTGTTGCACAAACACATGGGAATTCTCCATTGAACCATTGTTCTTGTACTGATACTCTCTCTGATCCTTTCAGCCCTAAAATATGTGCACAATAACACAAAATTGCCAATGAACCTTCCCTAATGTAAAAATTTAAAAAGACAAGTTTTATTACTATGTGACACAGTTGGAAATATCTTGCATAATAGAATTTATATATTTTGTTAATTTATTCACATATAATTGGAATATTTCAACACAAAGTATGACAAAGTAAAACACTATTTGTACCTCCATGATAAGCCAAAGCCTTCATCCCTTTGCCACAAAGCATTCTAGCTATATCTTCAGTTTGTTCACGAGTTCTGCAATAAACAATGGCAGCATTTTTGTCTTTCTGTAAAAAAATTAACACAGTTTTTAATTCCTAAACAAGTGAAACTAGTTGTACCATAAAGTAGCAACTAGTCATAAGCAGGAAAAATGTGTTGTAATGGAAAATTAGCTTTTATTGAAACATATAAAATCATAAATATATAAAAGGCATTTTAAGGCATACTCACTGGCTTAACATTGTCTTCATCTTTCAAGCATTTTTTCAAAAACTCAGCGAGATCAGTAATTTCATCTTCAATACAATTCTGATAAACAACATCATAAAACAAATTTCGCCGAAAACTGGGTGTTTTGAATTGTGCAACTGGGTGTAATAACTTTAGATTTTCCATTATGTCTTTAGTTACTTCTGCACTAGCCGTGGCTGTGAGAGCTACCCAAGGAATAGTTTTAAATTTTTCTCTCAAATTACCCAATTTCAAATAATCTGGTCGGAAATCATGGCCCCACTCACTCACACAGTGTGCTTCATCAACTACTATGTATGACACTTTTTTATACTTGACTAGATGTTCTATGAGTGATTTGAATGTTCCTGTAGCTGCTTGTTCTGGAGTTACATATAAAAACCTAGTGTTAGGTTTCATAGAACGAAGATCATTCAAAACTCTCTCTCTGTCTTTAGTTGTCATTTTAGAATTGATAGATTCTGCTGAAATTTTCAATCTAGTCAAGTGGTCAATCTGATCTTTTATCAGAGCAAGTAGTGGAGAAAAAACTATTGCTACTTTATTATCTTGTAACATTGCAGGTAATTGAAAGCACAGAGATTTACCAGAACCAGTTGGCATAGAAACATATACATCATGAACACCTAAAAAAACATACAAAAATATTTAAATATGTTTATTGTGACTTATTTAAAATAATTACTTCAGCAGTGTAAACTTTCAGGTAAAATAGCTTTAATATAAAAACAGTTCATGTATAATCAGCCTTACAAAAGTATTTTTTCAAGATTGGTAGCACTGTTTTGATACAGTAACAACTTGGGATAAATGACAAACGATAATCGTATTTTTAGGATAATTGCTATTAATGACACTTAATTTTTATAGTTACCTCGGGCGATTGCTCTCACAGCTCTCTCCTGCAGTTCACTTTTGAATTTCTTATGACCAAAACATTGGAAAAGTTTCTCCGTTACGTTATCCATGACGCTGGTGACTATTTACAGGTGCGCACTTTTTAATTTACCGTAAATCTATTTTGTTTGACACTTAAACACATAATTATAACATTAATTTTATGCTTTTATCGAAAAATGTTTCTGAAATAATATTTTAAAAACAACCTCGAAATAAAAATACTCAATGTCTTTGACATTTTGCGTTTATCAACTTGTCATATATTCCGTTCTATTTCTGTATCTGTCAAAATAAGTTTAGAAATTCATTCCAGACAAGTACTGCCAACATTATTTACATTTCGCGCCAATTTTTATTTGTTCAAATAATTAATCTATGTAAGTCGAGACTAGTATTTAATACTTATTCGGTAGACTGCTAATGTGATTGATTGTGTTATCACTGTTATTTCTTTTACTATGAAGCCGTTTACGAGGCAAAATAAATTTAATGTACAAGGGCTGATTAGCATATTTTAATGTTTTATTTGGGCACTTTTAAAATAAAGAGTAATCAATACATTATATTACTCGTTCTTCATGATAAATAAAAAGCAAATGTTTGTATTGCAGGTTTTCTAACAATATAATTAAACTACATTAATTTTATCGTTAAAATGAGTAAGCGGAAAGCTCCTTCAAGCTGTAATAATTTAAATGCAGATTTTTGCGAATTTTTGTCCGAGCTAGCAGAATACGAGAAAAATGTGAGTCGAAATATACATAAATACAACGCTTATAGAAAAGCGGCTAGCGTTCTAGCAACGCATGAAAAAAGAATCCAATCTGGGGACGAAGCAAAAAAATTAAACGGCATTGGGGAAAAAATTGCGCAGAAAATTGATGAATTTTTACATACAGGAAAATTGAGAAAGCTCGAAAATATACACAATGATGAAAATGCTCAAGCTATAAGTTTACTTACCCGAATCTCTGGTATAGGTCCTGTCAAAGCTTCAGAACTAGTTAGAAGTGGAATTAAAACGATAGAAGATTTACAAAAACAACAGGACAAATTGACACATCATCAACTGATTGGTCTAAAGTATGTTACGGATTAAATAATAAATGATATAAAAAAATATATGCTCTAAAAATATTCTTTTAGCTTAATAAAACTATGGACCATTCTCATTCCAGATTCTTTGAAGATTTTGAAAAGAAGATACCACGTACTGAAATTGAAGAGTTTGAAATCAAAATAAAAAATATTATTTCTATTTTGGATCCAGATTTTACAATAACAATATGCGGAAGCTATAGGTATGTTATAGGTATAGGTATATATGATTGTTTTATATATTATCTAATATAAGATGAATGCGGTAAATCGCGCATATACTTCATTATTATTTTTCTCATAATATTTCTTAAAAACAAAAGAAATACATCTACACACTGCATCACTTTAAAAAAAACCTTGTTATTCCAAATTGGTATTGGTGATGACAAAGGCATAATTGCAATAGCTAGATATTTAAATTGAATTGATATTTGTAATTGTTGAATAATTTTTATATTTTATATTATATATAAATATTGTTACTTGTTAACAGACGAGGTAAATTAGAGAGTGGTGATATAGATGCTCTGATAACACATCCATCACTTAATACAACACAAAACTCAAAGAAACAGGGTGAAATTCTACTTAATAAAGTTACTGACGCTTTACAAGGACTTATAATCGATACAATTTCAAAAGGAGATACAAAATTTATGGTAATTGAATGTTTCACTCAGAATTGAGCTAAATAGTACTTAAAAATAATAGTCATGTTTTTTAAGGGTGTGTGCAGATTGTCTGCTCAATATCCAGCAAGACGTTTAGATATAAGGCTGATTCCACATGAGCAATATTTTTGTGCAGTACTCTACTTTACTGGAAGCGACGTTTTTAACAAACAAATGCGCGCCCATGCTTTAGAAAAGGGATTTACGCTAAATGAATATTCTCTGAGACCTATTGGAAGCACTGGTAGCTTAATTTTTTTTTTAAACTAATAATCGTTCTTTAATGTCATAAAATATCATTTAATATTATGTTGTTCTTATTACAGGCGTACCGGGCGAGAGCGTTCCTATTACATCGGAAGAAGATATCTTTGATTATATTGATTATCCATACAAAAAACCAGAAGACCGAAACATGTAAATGAAATATAAAACGCATTTTTTCAATCAAGTATTCCATTTATTATTTAAAAAATATACCTTTTATTTTTATCACAAATTTCGATTTATAATTTATTTATTATCTGTTCTAATAACAATATCTATTAATTACTTTTATACTGAACACGTATCATTTTCGATGTAGAAATAATGAATTTTGATTAAAATCTTTTAAACGCAAGTGATAAGTACATTTGGAAAAATGTAAAAATCATACAACTACTCTTTCGTAGATTAGATGCATTTAAGAGCGGTATTCCATTTGCGACAGAAAACAACGTGATTTCGTTTTTTCCCAAGAGTAATATCGTAATGATTTTGGTAGATTGTTATTCAGATTATTACGATTATGGAAAGATGAAGTCTCGATCTAGTGCCTAACTAAAATAATAACTGTTATTTAAAATTAGAATTGTGCAATTTTGACCAAAATTGCATGAACGGGATGAAACGCGCGTGTAAGTTGGAATACGCGCCCTTAAATCTGAAAAAATATTGAAATATAGCAAGTTGGCATAAGTTTTCTTAATCTAGTGACTAGGGTCACCATTGTTTTATCATCTTTGAATAAAACAGTTGGATTAAACTTGGAATGTATATTTTTCACTAACCTAAGCCATTTAAATATTTTTTCGAAGTTTAAACTGATCTCTTAATCCTTACATTTGGTTTCAGACTTTATGCCCAGGATACATACAGCAGTCTATTTTCGTAAACTATGTTGTTGGCTTCTGACCTGGTTTGACACATGCTAGTTCTGTTAAAACTAGGATAGTTTATTATAGCTAGTGGTAGTAAAGTAACCTAGTGTATACAGAACTAGTATGTATTATTTAGTAGTATTAAGTAATGTATTGACATATATGTTTTTGGGTGAAATCAATAATTATTATTCAAAAGGATTGCATCCGAATAAAAAAAAAAAACATTATTCGACTGTAGTTTCTTTGAAAATGGTGCCTATACGAACTAAAAGATTTAGATGTAATGATGTAAAGATTTTAAAGAATACATGTTTACGTCTCTATTTCTCTCAACCTAGCTTGCAAATTATCTTTCTAGCTAAGTAGCTTAGAAATAAAGCTAGTTCTGTCTACACGAAGCTATTAGTACTAATTTGCTAGTTTACTATCAAAAGCCATTATAATATGTAATAATATCTATATTATAGTAAAAATATTCATATTGGCAATTTTTTAAATATTTGGTGCAATCTTATTTGTAAAAATATTAACGTTATATTATTCAAACAAATTTATGCATAATAATTGATAATTAAATTTAACAAGCTTTTTGTAACATTGCGCTTTCAATTGACGTAATTAAGAGCATAAGCATTATAATTATATAATCGTCTATATCACAAATATCAACTTTGTTACTACTTAACCATAAGATTGTCTCAAAATACATCTCTTTTCTGTATAATTGATGGAACTTATAACAGATTTTAATTAATAACATGTATTATAAATTTGATATATTATGATTGAGATAATGTCTGACCAAAATCGGTCATTCTTGCGTATTTGTTCGCAGTTAGTTTATTTAGTTCGTTGGACTCAAACATAGGTATTTACTAAAGCAGACACTTTGGTAATCTCATCAGTACAGTTTTTCATATTTTGACATGTTTTCTGTACGATTAACTCAACGGAATTTGACCAACACTTTACAGGAACCTTAACTATGTCATTATAAGTTATCCATAAATCAAACCTTAATAACTAGGTATAAGGCTACTCTCACTGAGGATACCCTAAATTGATTAATATAAAAAAGTTTTTGACAATTGACAAGTAATTCTTTAAAAAATTAATACAACTTTCTATAATACAAAATCTTTTCATATAACAGTAATATAGTGAGTGTTATATAACATTTTTTTGGAGTAATAGATACACATATAACAGACTATATTGTAAGAATTTAAAAATTTTCGAGTTACGGACTTCTTTTTCGCAGTTTTCTTTTTTTAATGGATGATTATACAATAATATCATCTTCTACAATATTAGATTACATATGTTCATCGGGGTGTACTAGCTTATAGAGATACGACGTAGGATCGGAAAGTGCGTCATCTGGATCCCGGAGTTCCACAACTTGTCCTGCAGAGAGAACTAAAACTCGAGAACTTTCTAGAATGCCTGTGAGTCTATGGGCCACGAACAGCACTGTGCTGCCAACAAATGAGCAGCGGATAGTGTCTAGAATCACCCTCTCCGTTTCTTGATCAAGGTTTGCAGTTGCTTCGTCAACGAGGAGTATCTGTAATTATTTATTTTCATTAAAGTTTTAATTTAAACACTAATTGTGATACAAAGAAATAGTCCATTAAAACATTTGATTGATCACTATTTATATTACTATACTAAATCATTGACCTCGGCATTTTCCTAAATGAACCTAAAGAAACGTCAAATTAATAATCATAGCCGTGAAAAAACTTAAATATTCAAGAATGTAAGAATATAATATGCTATCCTCTACTTATTCTAGTGTCTATGCTAAATTGATTTATAGAGACATACCTTAGCACGTTGAAGCAAAGCTCTCACTAAGCACAGGAGCTGTTTGTGTCCTCTGGATAGGTTATCTGCATATGAAGCAAGTCCCCCCTTGGCCAGCACTAATTCTGTAGCACTACACGCGTCAAGGGCACGCCATATCTCTTCATCCAAGTATTGTTGCAAGGGATCGATGTTCTCGCGAATGGTACCCGAGAATATGAATGGCTCTTGCGGTATTATACCAATGCGCGACCTAGAATATAGATACAATATTATATGTTACTAGCTGACTCGGCAAACGCTGTTCTGCTTTACTCTTAACATAGGGGTATAAAAAATTAGATGTTGGCCGATTCTCAGACCTTCCCAATATGCACCAAAAATGTCATGAGAATCGGTCCATCGTTTCGGAGGAGTATGACAACTAAAATTGTGACACGTGAATTTTATATATAAGATAGAATTGATAGATTTACAAACAATTTTAGATATCTCTTTTTTTCAAGAATGTTGCTAAGAAGTGTATATGTAATATATTTCTTTTGAGCGCTGTCGCGGTGCGCTAGTATAGTATTTATCAAGTGCGGCTCATCACGCTGAGCCGCTCGCCCGCGTGTACCGTGTGTACCGTGTGTGCCGGGCGCACCGGGTGTGGCGTGTGCGCAAGGCGCGTACCTCAGCGAGTGCAGGTGCAGCGACGCCACGTCCACGTCGTCGATGAGCACGCGGCCGCCGGAGCAGGGCGCGAGGCGCAGCAGCGCGCGCAGCAGCGAGCTCTTGCCCGCGCCCGTGCGGCCCACCACGCCGAGCCGCTCGCCCGGGTGGCTGCAGAACGACACGCCACGGAGTGCCCCGCTCGCGTTGCTGCCGTTCTCGCTGAGTGACAATAATAATAACAATTTATAAACTATATTATACCATTGATTTTGAGGTTTTATGCGTTTTTGGCGGCATCCAATGTTACTTTAGGAATAAATATAACCATTTTTAATAAAACAACAAAAATTGCATAAAATATTGTCAAAACGTCGACAACTAAAGTTACATGAATAAAGGAGTCAGTTTGGCTATGTCTATAATAAATTGTTTATTTCAGACTCAAAGATAAATACACAATGCAAGATATATGTTCGTAAAATAACAAAAAATGATGTCAGTAAACACATATAGAAGAAATTGCAAAGATTTTCGAGGAATAAAATACGTAACTTTAGCTAATAAAAATTAAAAAAAGAATACATACTGATAATTGACATTATATTAGAAATTTTTAAAAAGGAAATCTTACCTATAGTTCAAATAGACGTCTTCAAAACTCACAACTCCATGCGACGGCCAGCCATACGGTGGTAAATCCCCATCTATTTCTTCACATTTAACCTATTAATCAGGATAGAAATTAAACTATGAATTACAAATTACATTTTTTATTTGTACTATGGCCGATAAAGACCCCTTTTTAAAAATTAATACATTGAGATCTCATGGTAAACACCAGCTTGCAAAAAAAAAACGAATCATAAAAATCGGCCCACCCAGTAAAAAAAATGCTATGTATTTTATACAGTCATAAATACAAAAAGTACGGTCGAATGGATAACTTACTCTTTAGAATTTAAAGACTTTTTAACGGATATTAATCGCGATTTATTCATTATATTATTAACCCGACGTTTCGAACACTTTACAGAGAGCGCGGTCACGGGGAGACTGGAATAATATAAAGAATAAATCGCGTTTGAAATCCGTTAAAAAGTCTTTAATTTCTAAATGTACAATACTCGCGTCAAATCAAACACAATAAAATTCTATAGCCTCCTCTTTATTATAAAGTCGGTTGATAAAGAACTCACTTGTCGAATGTATTCTCCGAGACGCTCCACAGCAATCATTTCTCGTTCGGTTTCTGTGAACGAATTCAGCACAGCACCGAGCATCGACGTCATGGATAAGGCGTATGATATGGCAAGACCAACCAAACCTGTTAAATAATTAATTTCAGTGGATTGTGTAATTACTTAGAAGACTTTATTAAATGGAGTTTAAACAAATTATAAATAATATGCGGCATTGACTATAAACTATGAAAATTGTTACCAGCGCTCTTATAGTAGACTGTTAAACTTCAATTAAATTATATCCTAGCAGACCGAGGCCTTACACAATAAATTAAATATGGTTCTTACACATTACTCATTATCCACCGGAGCACGGTGGCTTTCCATCAGTGTATATTCTAAGGTATACATCTAATCGAACACCAATCATTAAAACACTAATCGTATTCTCAAAGATATAAGGTCCAGATTTACCAGGTTGGCCGTGTGGGTGGCGTCCTCCAGCACGAGCACCGCTACACAAAAAGCGATCGTATATCCTAATGTATAAGGTAAAGTTTACCCGGGTTAGCCGCGTGCGTGGCGCGCTGCAGCACGGCCAGCAGCGCGGCGGCGGCGAGCGCGGCGGCGGCGGCGGCCTGCAGGCGCAGCGCGAGCCACTGCGCCGCCGCGCCGCCGCATAGCGCCGCGCGCTGCCAGCGCTCCACCAGCTCCTCGCCGCGCGCGCACCACGCCTCCACCGCGCCCAGCCCGCGCACGCACGTCTGACCTGCACGACGCACGTACGGAACTCAGTTAACTCGTTATTTGGGGTTTTCGAGCGTTTGTCTATACGCGATTATGATATGTTTATTTATAAATTAAGACTTTAACGAATAAAAAAAAGAAGGAGGATAGTCTATATTATGTGACACAATTTCCAAAATAATGACTTAACTAGAAATTTTGAGTTGAATAAGTTACGAAAGATCTTTGCCAAACAATGAAATAAAACAAAAATAAATACTATAATAATGATAACGCAAAATTTATTCAAATGAGAAAATTAATTCATAAACCCCACCTTCAAGAGTATCGTTAAAGTGTACGTACACCGGTGACAACGCGACGCTTTGGAGACGTTTTAACTGACGAGATGTAATTCTATAACGTCCCTGCAACCTACACAGTAATTAACATTTATTATATTGCAATACTTCTGCAGCATATTACAGCGTATAATCTTAACATAATACTCTTTTTCTATATATTTTTGTATGTTAGCGGCTTTTTAATCTTTCTTAAGCAGCTAATTGCTTTACATAACAGTCAGACGTTAAACAATAATGTCGTAGTTGTCTAACAATATTTTTTCAAAATAAAAATTGTTGTCCTCCTGTTTAAAATTTATATTGTTTGAACAGTTTAATTGCATGTTCATTTTATTTTTCTATCAATTATTTGTTCTCAAACTAAAATAAAATTTTATATATGATATAGATGAAAGTACATTTAAGACATAACATGCTACTTAAAACAAGGAACGAGGAATTTTTTAGGATATAAACGGAGAAAACGGATAAAAACATTAAATGCATTATCAAGTTTAAGAACTTCTTACCTATAGTAAATAATGGACATAGGTATAATCCCGACGAATAACCATGGAAGACCGTAAATAGTCACTGCTATTGCACCTAAAACGTACAAAGATATTGTGAATGTATTTCATCGCATTGTGAGTATTCGGGAGTACATTAACATTATTTACGTACCTATGAGGGCAAATACTTGTGCCAACAAAATATTTAATATAAATGGCAAGGAATCGTCTGCTGTGTATGTATCCGAAGAAAATCTATTTATTATTCGTCCTGTCGGTGTTACGTCGAAAAATTTTACATTTGCCTAAAACATTTAACATCATTATTTTCCGCTATCACACGAATTGATAGAAGATATTTGAACGGCACTTATAACGTACAGACCAATATATTTATATTATAATAAACGCTTCTTATTATGAATAAAAATATCAAATACCTTGACTATAATTTCTAAAAGAGCTTTATGTATTTTCGATGCCGCCTTCACGCCTCCGTACGCAAATAGGAACGCTCTCATTACTGTAAACACCAAATTAATTCCCGCCAATGCGAAATACATCAGCAAATAATAATTATCCGTGTACGTCAAGGGCAGAGTTAGGGGTTGCTGTTCCACTAGTGGTATCTGCTTCACGGTATTAGTTATGTTACTGTGACCATCCAAATTGTGTATAACTGATAACGACACGTTGAGCAATGTATGAACGAATTGATCTACAGCATTAAAACCATGATCCAACGCCGTAGTATTCTCGTGAAAGTTGTCAATCTCCAACGTAGTCGAATTTTTTGTTCTGTCCTTGATCCAGAAGGTCAGCCAAAGGAATGTGAAGTTCTGCGATAGCTGCATCAATATTAGAGATATGATGATGCAAAGTACAAGAAATGATCCAACCGATCGTAGATACATTCCGATCACCCACCATCCTACCGTTCCTATTGACATTGTCTCCTAGAACAGATTTGAAAGATATTTAATAAGTTTTTAAAAATAATATTAGTCGTACATTACATACAACCAAACTCACAATCACCTAATTTCGTCAAACAATATCCGAGCGGCCTTGTATAAAATTTTCTTTTAAATTAACACCTAATTTTATGGAGTAACGTTATTGTATCGCTCATTTGAAAACTCTACCAAAAAGACGCAAAAGTATATTATAACTTGGGACAATTTCCGAGCTTGATTTTGAGTTTAGCTGTTTGTTATCAATGCAGCAATATAAATAATACAAATTACTGTCTTTTAAGTACTTGTTATAGTATTATATCGATTATATCAGGTAATATTACGAGTACTTACATCATTTTCTAAGCTGTTTCTGCTAACATTGTCATCTTCTATCTCTTTCGGCAGTGTCTCAGCTGGCGGCGGTGATTCCTCTCCTATAGATTCTGTCTCACTTGGTAAAAATTCCTCTATTTCATTTAATACTGTTTCCGGTGTACCTGATAAGCGATTATTTTATCATATAAGTAAAAAATACACTAATCAAATGTAATGTGAATAAATTTCACAATATAATTCTCTCCCTCCTTCCTTCGGCCATCCCAAAAATATTTAGTTTTAGTTAGCACTGATCAATCAATTCACCGATTCCCGATAAATTCAAAGTCGATAAAGCAGTTTTATGGATTATCCATAACAAACATAAAACTTTTCCAGATAATAAATATTTCATATTTTTACCGACAGCACGCACGCATCCGTCCTCTAACAAAACAACCCGTTGCGTGCGCGCAAGGTGTCGCGGCGAGTGGGTCACGAGTATTCGCGCGGTGTGACGTAACAAGCCCAGAATACACTTCTGCATAATGTGCTGAGCCACTGTCGAGTCTAATCCCGATAGAACGTCGTCCAAGAGATACACTGAAAAACATAAATAAACATCGAAGTATGTATTAACAAATTGATTGTTCAACTAGATGCGTCCCCCAGTTACACCAGCGTAAATCTTCGGTAATAAAGTTCTTGTTTTGAAACGCAATTTTCCTATGGAAATATTGTAAAAAAGTAACCCAGTTATTACTCATTTCATCAGCTATCTGCCAGTGAAATTCCCGTCAAATTCGGCCCATTCGTTTTCGAGATTAGCCGGAACAATCAACAGACAAAAATTGTAAAAAATGTTACTTTGGTATGTACCGTACGTAGAAAAAAAACGGTTATTTCAATATAACAAACAGACACTGCAATTTCATTTATATGAATGGGTATAAATAATTTAGGCGGCATTATAATACTTGATAATTTTAGCTGAACGTTTTAAACATTTGATTCTTGATTAAATGATATTTATTTATATCGAACATAATCTTGGAAGCCTTTCAAAATGTTTGTACACATGAAGCGATAAAACACAACTTAAAGGATTACATAGAAACGTAACCCCAGACGATTCAATTACCCGACATGCATGGTGTTTAACGGAAAATTTTCTAGGTAGTACTATATAGTATAGTCTTAGTTAATTGATTTCATCGTACAAAAATCACGCAAATATACATATTTCATTATGATATGACATTTTCATTTAGATGCGTGGGTAAAAAACGCGTTACGCCTTTGCAATATAACGTTACCGTGTTTTCAATAATAGAATATTCATAATCCATTTATAAGTATTGGAAATTACACTTTATAATGTTTTAATTTACTCAATAAACAATAGTTAAAAAAAAACTAAAAAACACGCTTTGACAAAAATCATATTTTGCAAATTAAAAAATGGAATAATTTTATCAAATTAGTGTATTGTCATCGGTCCTCAATAAATCTACAAAGTTTGAACGAAATCTGGCCGTTTAAAGTGGGTCAAAATCGCGCCCAAAGAAGTCGGTTACAAACAAACATACAAACAAACATACAGGTGAAGCTAATAAAAAGCGTGTAAAAACGGTTGAATTGATATTTAAAATGACATGACTCTAGCTGAATTACCATAGTAATTGCTAAAGTATTATTGCTCAGCATAAGTAACGAAGTACGTTAGTAAAGATTTAAAGGTATTGAGAATTATGATGAGGTCATGACGTCAGGCAATTAAAGTTATTACATTTGTCTTAATATTAACAAGTCAATTAAACATAGGACTTTGCTCCTTATTTAACACAGACAGCATTCATCAATTATTCTTGTAGAGTTACAATTTGCACTGTTTTTGTAGGTGTATCTTATGTTATCCTACTAACATCATAAGCCCGGGAGTTTATAAATATGGATGGGTTTGTAACTCTATCACGCGAAAACAGTAACTAATCGCATCTTATAAATTTTAGTACACAGATAGATTATACTCTGGATTAGCACATAGCCTACTTTTTGTACGGATACCACGCGAGTGATGCCGCGGGTTACAGCTGGTATTAAATAATCCCAACTCATATTATAATTGCGAAAGTATCTGAGGTTCTCTGTCTGTGTCTTCTTCCCGCCTAAGCCACTGAAGCGATTTAGATTAAATTTGGCACAAATAAAGTTTGAGGCCTAAGAACAAAGGATACATATTGCATTAATTCCACGTAATCCGGAACTATATTGATTTTCCATTGATAACACAGGCGATGCCGCGGGCTAAAAGGTTGTGAAGTAGATAAATTCCGAGACACTTGACTATCGTCAATAACCTCGATGAAGTTTGTATTACTTTGCATTTTTGAATTTGAGAGGCAGGATTCTAATGACATATATACATAATGGATTACAGTTATTAAAAATCTACTAAAAAGGAATAAAAATAGTAATACAAGATTTTTCATTATTTAGACATTGATATCGTAATACCTCGTTTGTCCTGATAGACTGCGCGTGCTAAAGCGATGCGTGCACGCTGGCCACCGCTCAACGTACAACCCCCTTCGCCGACATACGCATTCCATCCCAGCTGGTTGAGATCCTCTATAAATTAGGTAAAATTTATCCTTTTCTTTTTGTTGTTGTATTTCATATCTCATATGTATATGCAAAACTTTTGCATACCTCAATTTTCATTGAACTTCAGTCATGAGAACATTCTCATTCAAATCCCAATGGGAATTACTTTAATAACTTTATAAGGTCAATTTTAAAGATTTGAATCTGTACCTGAACGTTACATGTTTACGTTTTAAATTTTTTACAGGAAACGATTAAGTTTTTTTGATGAATTCAACCCTTTCATTTTAAAAATAAATAACTTTAAATTATTATGTATGATCAGGCTTTTTAGAAGGATATAGGTATTTTATCTAGAATACTAAACAAAACACCTAGAGAGTGACAGATACAGAATGGAATAAGGTATATGAAGCGCAAGCCATAACGTGTTCAATGTTCATGCATTATAGAACACCACTAACACAAACATGAACGCATAACCTAATATAATTGCAGCCAAACGAAAGAATGTGTAACTGATATAAAGTGGGTAAATCTCATATGCGTAATACCTGTGAGGGCGCACGCGTCCACGACCGCGCGGAACTTGGTCTCGTCGTACGGCTTCCCGAATAGGATGTTGTCGCGAATCGTGCCGCGGACCATCCACGGCTGTTGGGACGCGTAACCGAAACCTAATTCGTTGTGTTGCTATTAATTTTACTAGTTTTTTTTGTATAGGAGGATGGGTACATATTCCTGCCATTCTTGCTCGGTGGCTATATAAATATGTAACGGAATTACTCTTTCAATTAAAAAAAAGTCGTGAAAGTATGAAAGTCAGAAAAATATCGGCCTCACAATATTACCTACACATAAGCCGCTTATAATACCTATTTAAATGCGGATTATTGTTAGCCTAGGTTTGATTTTCCTAGTCTAGACGGGGGTTTTCCGAGCACCATTCATTTTTATTTATTGATAAACCCTTATTATCCCACTTAGACAAACTTGTATTTTGTAATAAACACTTACTTTTTTGAATTAGTAATCTTCTAAAAAAACAAATACTCAATTTAATCTATCATTAATTCATTAGGAATTATTAAGATGGAAAAAATATAAAGTCATTTTATATGAAAACATACTGTTTAAGTTATCGGGAACTTGTATCTCGCCACTAAATTTGACCATATCACCCATAATAGCAAGCAACAGTGACGTCTTTCCACTGCCAACTGGTCCGGCTATACCCAGAAATTCCTCTTGGCCTATTTCTAAGGAAATATCCTTTAACATAAATAACTCTTCTGTAATAAGATCAGTCGAAGAAACCGAATCTCGCCTTTGTGTAACACGTTTGGACAATTTCTTTTTCGATTTCCCCTTATTTTTCTTGGGCTTCGTTTGTATCTTTCTTTTATTTGATGCTTTAGTCCATTTAAAGGTCGCATTTTTGAATATTATTACTTTATCTTCGTCGCAATTTTTATTGAGTTTTCCGTAAAATAGCTCGGGATCCATGTCATTTAACTAGAATTAAAAAAACAAAATTGTTTCGATACGTTTAGGACTATACGATTGGACATTAAAGCGTTTATATATATTTTTATATACTTACATCAAGAAGTTTTTGAATGCGCTTAATGGATACCCATGCTTCAGTAAGTCCATTTAAAACCCAAGGAAAAGCATTTAGAGGTGCAATTAACATATTGATTAAGGCGACAGTTGTAAATACCTGATAACAGAAACGTAAATTTATTTAAAGGATGAATGAACATTTTTAAAAATTACTAAGGATAAATTGTTTACAACAACTAAGCAATGAGCGCTGCGTAAACAAGCTGTTCCCTTATAATGCCGGTCACTCACATTCGTGCGAACTCCCAAACCCAGAAGTGTAAGTCAGCACTAAGCACACAATTGAGTGACCAGGGTAATTGCATTATGTAATTCAATATTCTTTGAATGTGCCTTCGACATGTTACGACATGTTACTCGTTAACATTTGTCTATCTGTAGTATAGGTATAAATATGAGATTATGACTGTCAATTTTTTCTTATTTATGTTTATAAAATGAATTATTACAATCTTGAACTACAGTAAACATTGCAAAGCGCATTACGTAGGTAATAAGTTAAATTAGTTATCAGCGATTCATTCAAAGCTATCGTCTCATTTACAAGGGGAATCCCTATATAAGTGAGTCAAATTATTATTCATAAATGTTACGACAGTTATTAATAGTTTTATGTACATCTATAAAAATTCTAATTTATACATATCTAGTGCCAATTTTTCACCAAATCACATTTTACTTTATGGTAGATTAATGTCGAAATAATTAATGACGTCGCCAAATGCGTAAACATTACATAATTCGAATCAAATTAAAATATGCTAAACAAGACATTAGATAATCTAAAATCAATCTTAATTCTCAAGGTTCAAATTAATAAGGTTATCTCAACAATCAAAATGCTTGGTCCGAGTGGTCAGAGGTAATTAATAAAAATAATTCATGAATAACGACCAAAAAACACACTTTCGCATTTACAATTATAAGGATTACAAATGTCACATACAGTAGGCGCAGTGAGCGGTTGCCCTCGCAGTGCGTGCGTGCCCAGCGTTAATGCTGCAACTAATACTGGGGTTGTTGCCCAAAGTACAACGCATATAGCGTCCAAATACTTTCGACCACGGAGATATCGTAGTTCTTCAGTACGAGCGTCTAAAAAGAAACTATTTAAAAATATGTTCATTCTTACTCATAAGAAATACGAAAAGCTACGAACTGCAAATAGGCCTGGACTTTTCAGCGGATCGGGATCACTCTTATGTTCATAACATAGATATAAATGATTTTAGAAATAGATCTCGAAATTAACTTTATATTCATATTAGACAGTGGACGAAATATTTGAACTTCGTAAGATATCGTGAGATGTTAAAATTACATTATAGAAGGAAAGATAACTTAAAATATTATCATGAAATTTAACAATCTACTATATAAAAATAAGTCGGGTTTTCCTTCCTGACGCTATAACTCCAGAACGCACGAACCGATTTC